>NC_079205.1:12828830-13031330 GCF_026745355.1 Beta vulgaris subsp. vulgaris | reverse complement strand
TTTATAGGTTTTAGGATACTATTTACCTATTCTCTACTACTCTATGACTGCCACAGTTGGGCAAGAGAGGTTGGAAGGCATATATGCAGAGTTTTGAGGACCCGGGTATACTTTTGAAGGCCTTGGGACAAAAGAAGATTTGAAGATTTGGCGTTTGAAGCCAAGAAATGAAGAAAAGAAAACTCGTTTCATCCAATAGGGGGACTTGAGCCCGATCGGACGACCGCATTTGACAAAAATAATTTTTGTTGCGGGACCGATCTGGCGCTCCTTGCCTAGTCGTAATTCGTTGAAGTAGCCCGATCGGGAGAGTAAACCTGATGCCATTTGGCGTTGGTTCTTTCTGCTGCACAAAGGAATCTAAGACGAAAATGATTTGCCAGATCCTATCGGGAGGGTTTGGCCCGATCGGGCGTCGACCCCGGCTTTCCCATCTTTTCTAGGGTTAGTATAAATAGGTAAAGTAGAATATTGCAGGATACGTTTTATTTTCCTAGTTTTCTCTTTAGTTTCAAGAATCCTATTATTTACTTTTCTTTTTCAACCAGGATTTTGTATTTGGATTATTTGCAAGTTCTGAATAAAGTTCTTCCTTTTAGACTTTGATTTGGTAATTCTTTTTATTGTTTTCTTAAATCTTGTTAGATTTATTTAAATAGTTATTTAAAATACTTCCAAGTATGAATCTTTATCTTGAATTTGTTATTGCTTTCATAGCTATGAGTGAGTAGTTACCTTTCTAGGGTTGTGGGGATCTATTAATAGGGGTTGATAGATTAGTTAAATTGCGTTTTATTTCAATTGCTTCCTATGATTGAATTGTTCATGCTAGATTCATAAATTAGGGCTGATTTGTATTTCTACTATCACAATAGTGAATCTGCTTCAAGGGGAGAGATACCCCATAGGCTTTTAATCATTAGGCAAAGTAACCCTTGACCATGCGAGAGCGGCTATGTAATCTTTACGGAGGCAATGTTCTAGAGAAATTGCATGGGCCTTAGATAGAATGACTTATTAGGTAGTTGTTATTCGTATATGATTTCTTGAACTGTATGCGTAGTGATCCATGATAGTAGTTCTTTATTAATTGATTTATTCCCTAATATTTAATTCTGTTAGTAGTTTAAGTTAGATCTTAAAAATCCAAAATGTTGATAATTAGTATAGTAAAATAGTTCAGTGTAACTAGTAACGCCATCTCCATGCGGATTCGATCCTACTTCCCTTACTAGATTGGTAGAGAGACCTGTAGGTTTATTTTTTTGTAGTACACGACT
Organism: Beta vulgaris subsp. vulgaris; assembly: GCF_026745355.1. Taxonomy (NCBI): domain Eukaryota; kingdom Viridiplantae; phylum Streptophyta; class Magnoliopsida; order Caryophyllales; family Amaranthaceae; genus Beta; species Beta vulgaris. Next base: position 13,030,050 of record NC_079205.1, on the reverse strand, counting down.
GATCTGTCAAATTTTGGCATCGTTGCCGGGGAGACGACAATTATGTAGTTATCGTCTAAATTATCCTATTGCACTGACCACATTCCGAGGAACTTTAGGTTCTTAGAATATATAATGTCTGCTACAATTCATTGTTTTATGAGCAGGAAGGATAAATCTACGAAGTTATTCTTTGATCTAGAGATGAAAAGACTGCCCGTAAGAATAAGAAACATACTCAGCAGGAAAAGTTGTATGTGGAATCAGTTACTCCGCAGACACCTACTCCAAACCCTACACCACACTCACCTAAAAAATCACCACCAAAAAAATCCCCTACATCAACCCCACTTCCAAACTCATCAGCCTCCTGAGTCGTTAACTTCTCCAAAGGTACCTCATCGGGAAGCACAGGGCTCATTAACCTCCTCGAGTTGAGAACATCTCCTAAAGACAGTTACCCCACTACTAGAATAATTGCTTATTGCTGCGCCTGAATCGCTACGGTTTTACCCATATGCAGCAATAAATCACGTAAAAAAAAGTAAAATCGAAAATTAACCTATTGCTACGGCTCTGGGCGAAAACTGCAACAATAGATGTCAACGAGAAATTTTCAAAATTATTTAACCAAATATATTGTTGAAAAAACCGCAGCAATATAAACCAAACCTTAATAAATCTAACATAAGGCGTGCTCCCTCACTCCTGCGCTTCTCTCACTCATAAAATCCAAACCCTAAACCAAACCTTACTCTCACTTCTCACTCACTCCTGCGCCTCCCTCACTCTCACTCTTGCGCCTCCCTCATGCGATCTCTCTCTTCTCTCCTCTCTCCTCAATCATTGCTCTCTCCTCTCTCATCAATCGTTGCTCTCTCACTCATGCGCCTCCCTCACGCGATCTCTCTCCTCTCTCCTCTTCGTCAGCCGTTCTATCATTATCATAAGCTCAAAGATTTCATGAAGACTCAAAGATTTCTTCATTTTGTCATTATCATGAGCTTGAAGATTTCAGATCGAAGACTTGAAGATCGAAGACTCGAAGACTCCTTTCATTTTTTTAATCTTCTCGTTCTTTTTTTCATTTCGATCTTTTCAGATTTGTGTATTTTTTCATTTTTTTGATTATTTCAAATCGATTTTTTCAGATTTCCGCTTGTTGTCTAACCATTTCCTACAGATCTCGGCCGTGGCTCGTCGTTCGACCACCCGAAGCCTAGCCTCATCCCGCCGCCGCTCGTGGTCTCGCCCTTTTGCCGTCGCCTTTTGTTGAATCTCCCACAGAAAAAGTCGCCCTTCGCTGTCGAAGCCTCAGTATCACAACATTCAGTTTTCAGTTCTCGTTGTCGTTCCAGTTCTACTCGTCGTCGCCGGTGTTCTCCGTCGTCTGTTGTTCGTCGTTGCCCATTGTTCGTCGTCGACAATTCGTTGTCGTTTCAGTTGTCGTTCCAGTTTTCAGCATATTGTTATTTTTGTTTTATTTTTGTAATTATTGTTATTTTTTGTAATTGTTGTTGTTATAATATTTTTGTAATTATTTGTGCACGAAATTACTACTTATGAGTTATATGATTTTGGTTTTTTATACTCTGTCTTAGATTTTTTTCGCTGTTTTTTTGTTACTAGAATTTTGGTTTTTTATACTCTGCCTTAAGAATATTGTAATAATATATTTCAATTAGTAGTGTTTCATTTTCTTTAAGCCTTTTTGTCTTTCAAATTTGATGGCAAAATGTAAATTTTTTTTTTACCTGTACCAGTACCTATTATTGCTGCGGTTTTTCCAAGAAACCGCAACAATATGCCTATTTTTTTATTATTAAATACAGCATATTTTTGCGATTTTCCCTAGAAATCGCAGCAATATGCTTTATAAAACAATATGTTCAAATATTGCCGTGGTTTAAAACTGGAGCAATATATTAATAACCTATTATTGCTGCCCCCTTAAGTGTTGCGCGGCCAAAACCGTTGTAATAGGCCACTTAATGACCGCAACAATAAGCATTTATTCTACTAGTGCCCTCTCATTCTCTCAACCTCACCAGAAGGCTCAACACTTAGCTAATATAGCTAAGTACATCCTACATATCCAACTCGGGGAATTAGACACCTCATTAGCCCCCCCCCCCCGAGTCGGGAAGACAGTGACCATATCGGTCTCATTAGATAACTCACCATTGAGCAACATTAATCAGGTACCACCCACCAACTTTCCAAAAAGATAGGGGGCATCCCCTTCCCCTCTTGTGAATGTGAGGTGATCATTCAGGCAATAGCCGAAACGGGAAGATACTTCGACTTGGGAAAATAGGTGGCTCATTAGCCCCCTGAGTTAGGAGACTATGTAACCCTCTCAATCTCACCAGGGAGCTCGTCATTTAGCGAAATTTGGCTAAGTTTTCTCCATACACCCATCTTAGGATTATAGGTGAGGTCATGCGCTCTTCAAGCCCCCACATTCATAACCCTCGGGCACTCGAGAACTTATTCTTCCCAACTTGAGAAAGGAAGAAGACCGACTTGGGAAAACACAACTCGATCCCCCTCCTAGCCAATCTATTCCCTAACTTGGCTTAGTAGCCACACATGTATACCCCTTGGGAAATATGGGGCTTCTCCCCAACTCGAGGATTGAGTATGTTCCCAACTGGAGAATTTTATCTAGGTTCCCCCATGAGGCTCACCTAGCTCGGCATCGGAGAGCAAAACATTTGGGGCTCCCGCCATCAGGGCACCTAGATGTAAGGCGCAGTCTTGAACCCTCCCCCCCTCCCGGGACAGACATGGTAGTCCATACCAAGATACTTTCTCCGATTCCGCTAGACGATCGTTTCGGGAAGGAATGAGTCTTCCCTATCCGTTCATCCAGCATGGGGCTAATTCCTTGAACCCATCAGTTGGTCCAATAAATAACTAGATGGAGGTATTATGATGTTCGTCAGTTCCCCGAGTCAAGAACTTCTGTAATGGCATCCACTTTATCACGGAGGAGCTTCCCGACCGACTTTGCGAAAAAATGGCTAAGTATCCTTTGCGGTTACTCAGGATCCAAGTGCCATTGTCCAAACAAATCAACCTCCTTGGCTTAACATTTAGTTAATTAGCCCCCCCGAGTCGAGAATATCTCCCACGGTACCTTCTCGGCCATGCCAAGACTACCCTATCACTTAGCAAAAATAGCTAAGTGCAAACAAATGAACCTCCTCGGCCTAGCATGGGGATCATTACCCCCCCCCCCAAGTCGACCATATCTCCCACGATACCTTCTCGACCATGCCAGGAGTGACCTGTCACTTAGCAAAAATAGCTAAGTGCAAACAAATCAACCTCCTTGGCCTAGCATGGGGCTCATTATCCCACCGAGTCGAGCACATCTCCCACGGTACCTTCTCGACCATGCCAGGAGTACCCTATCACTTAGCAAAAATAGTTAAGTGCAAACAAATCAACCTCCTCGGCCTAGCATGAGGCTCATTAGACCCCCCGAGTCGAGCACGTCTCTCGCGGTACCTCCTCGATCATGTCAGGAGTACCCTATCACTTAGAAAAAATAGATAAGTGCAAACAAATGAACCTCCTCGGGAAATATGAAACTCACTAGCCCGTCCGAGTCTAGAAACTTCTTAATTAGTACCTCCTCGGTCATAAGAGGAGCGTCCTACTTACATGGTAAAAAAATGGCTTAAGTATTGACAATTGGACCTACTCGGCATCCAAGTAGCGTCATGAGACCTCCTTGTGAACCATGAGGCTCAGTAGCTCCCCTAGTATCGAGAATTGGGCCTACTCAAGATCTGAGTTGCGTCGTGAGACCTCTTAGGGAAACATGGGGCTCACAACCCCCCCCCCTCCCGAGTCGAGAAACTCGTTCATTGGCACCACCTCGGTCATAAGAGGAGTGTCCTAGTAACTTATCTGGAAAATGATTTAAGTATCAGTAATTGGACCTACTCGGCATCCGAGTAGTGTCGTGAAACCTTCTCCTGAAACATGGGGCTCATTATTCCCACCGAGTTGAAAAACTCCTTCATTGGCACCTCCTTGGTTATAAGAGTAGCGCCCTAGTAACTTAGCCGAAAAACAATTAAGTATCGTCAAGTGGACCTACTTGGCATCCGAGTGGCGTCATGAGACCTTCTCGGGAAACATGGGGATCACTAACCCCCCCCCCCCCCCCCCCCACCCCCCGAGTCGATAAACTCGTTCATTGATACCTCCTTGGTCATAAGAGGAGTGTCCTACTAACTTAGCTGGAAAATGGCTATATCAGTAGTTGGACCTACCCGAGATCCGAGTAGCGTCGTGAGATCTCCTTGGAGAACATGGGGCTCACTAGCCGAGTCGATAAACTCGTTCATTGGCACCTCCTTGGTTATAAAAGAAGTGTTCTACTAACTTAGACAAAAAACGGCTAAGTATAAACAATTGGACCTACTCGGCATTTGAGTAGCGTAGTGAGCCCTAGTCGAGGAACAGGGGTGAGCCCCCCGAGTCGAAAATTTATTCATTAGCACCTTCTCGGTCATAAGAGAAGTGTCATAGTAACTTAGACGAAAAACGGCTAAGTATAGTTTTTTGGCACCCAACTGGACTCGAGAAATGATCGAGTCCCTCGGTTTAGGAACCAAATCGAGCAAAAAACCCATCGACATGACTCCCTCGGTCAGTAAAAGGAAATATAGGCTAGGCCATGCGGTGCAAGGCGGACGTCGACCCACAATTCGGTCAAGGAGGCCCTCGGGTGTGACCCTTTCGGTGAAGGAAGCCCTAGGGTGCGACCATCTCGGTCAAGGACCCCCTTGGTAATGACCCTCTCGGTCCATGAACTCATCACCACCTCATGCACTCGGGAATCAACCCTTGGTCGATAACTTTTAGTCTCGATTGGGGAATCATCACTCGGCCAATTGCGCTGAGCACACAAGGAATGTGTCGGACGCACTTTGGTGATATGTGCCGGACGCACTCGGGCGATATGTGTCGGACGCACTCGGGGGTGCCTGGAACGAACTCTCGTGACCCGCGCACTTTGTTGTAGGGAATTTAAGTCTCGGCTCGGGACGATCAGCCGCACCGAGCGCACAATATATGTCGTAGTATGGGCTCGTGAATCAACCATCGGCCAAGCAATAATCGGCCAGTGTAGAAGGGGTACCTCTATTTTTCCCGAGGGCATGACCCCACCTCATCCAAAGAATCAACTCTTCCAGCTCAAAAGGGCACCCTCCTCATTTGGGGTTCTATCGTCTCAATAAACTAAGTCCCCCTCGGTCATCAATATACCCTCCTCAGCTCGGGAATGGATCACTCGTCTAAGAACCAACCGAGGATATAGGGGATGAAGCGGTTATGCGCTGCTCGCAAATCGGGTGCGCTGGACACGCTAGAATTGCGTCTGCGGGCAAATGCCGCGCCTCGCGCATTAATCTCGAGTCACTCACATTCGGTCTGTTCTTACCCACTCGGTATTTGGAGTACCCTGCTCGGGATTTTCCTATAATACTACCTCCGTATTCTTTTAGTTGCAATATTTGCTTTTGTGACACTATTCATCAAACAATTTTGTTAAACTATCTCGTATCATTGTATAAGAAAAAACATAGCCAAGTAGGGTCTTATTAGATTCGTCTCAATGCGAAGATTCCAAATACCAAATTTTTATAATTTTTACTCACACCCAATAAGAGATATTGACGTTCAAAGAAGTGTCTCGGCAAACTAAAAGAATAAAAAGGCAGTATGAAAAAAGTCATTCTCGGGATTTTGCAAGCCAAACTTGGGTGTTTGTAGTTATCCTCGGGATTTTTTAAGGCGCTCCAAATTTATTGAAAAAATTCGGGGGCGTTGCCCCCTATCCCCCCCACTAGGGCGTTTCACGCTTGGACCCCGACTTGCTGACCGAGCAACAAGGCCCCCGTGCTTGGTTAATCCTATCGCCAGAAGATTGATTCCACTACAATTCGGCATAAGAGTTCGTGAGTCCCGCTCAACATCGGCAAAAAGTGCAATTACTTTCTTCCGCCAATGTACCTAATATTATGGTTTTATATAGAGTTTTCTCCCCTATTTATGTGCTAAAAGTTATGGTTATGGTGCTTTTAGGAGCCATGTGGTACTAACTCTCTCCATCTAGTTGTGGTTTGCTGTTTTGTATTGGATTGTAGGTTTTAGGGAGCCATTACCTACTTTATATGATTGCACACTGGATTACAGAGGTTGGACGCTGAGTTTCTAGATCCCGAGGATGCTTTCCGGGACTTTGAGCAAAGGAAGAACAAGAAACGAGCTTAAGCTGAACGACCTGACAGGATCGGGCGGACCAGCCCGATCGGGCGAAAAAACAGTCCATGTTTCTGCTGCGGGCCCGATCGGGCGTCGGACGCCCAGTCTAATTCGGTCTTCGGCCCGATCGGGCGACCTGGCCTGACATCGGGCGCTCATGCCAGCTGCTGTACCTACCATATTATCAGACCGCCCGATGTCATCGGGCGGGTCAGCCCGATCACATCGGGCGTCTGGGAATTTTGGCTTTTTTCCTCCGCTTTGGAGCCTGATGTCATCGGGCATCTTTGGCCCGATCGGGTGACTGACGAGACGCGGGTTTTTAATGAATGCGGGCCCTTTTTTCGAGACTTTTGGCTATTGTTTTAGGGATTGTATAAATAGGAAAAATCAGAATTATTAGTCTCCTCCTTGGTTTTTATTATTAGTTTTCTCTAGAGAGTTTTTCAAGAACCTTAATTTAGTGCTTTGTGATTTCAATTCAAGATCAAACCTTTTGCTTATTCATAGTTCAATATAATTGGTAATCTTTCTTCATTATTTCTTTGTATTTCTTCCATTCTTAATTAGATTATTTTCTTAGTTATTTGCTATGTTTCAAAGTATGAGTTTTTATATGATTCTTGTTATTGTTTTCATGATTATGAGTGAGTAATTCTATATCTAGAATTGTGGAGATATATGTATGCAATGAGGGATTGATAGATTAGTTTGATTATCTTGTATTTCAACTATTTCCTTTGATTGATTCTTCATGCTAGGATTATAAGTTAGGCTGATTTATTTTCTATTGTTGCAAACTGAATCTACTTCGAGAGGAGAGATACCGTATAGGTTTTAATTATTAGGCAAAGTGACCCTTGACTATGCGAGAGCGGCTGGGTGATCTTTGAGGGAGGTAATGTTCGAGAGAAATTACATGTGCCCTAGACAGTTGACTTACTAGGTGGTTATTATTTATCCCTGATTTCCCGAATTGTATGCATAGTGATCCATAATTCTAGTACTTTATTAATATATTTACACCTTCATATTTAATTCGCTATCTGTTTAGTTTAGTAACACAACCATTCATCTGATTTCGTTAGTGTAATATTAGAGTTCAGATACGATATATAACTTCTCCCTGTGGATTCGATCCTGACTTCCCTGACTACTAGTTAGTGGACCTTAGGTTATTTTTGATTAGGTGATACGACTTTAGCCTATCAAATTTTGGCGCCTTGCCGGGGAGACGGTTTATTTTATTTTGTCTGAATTATAGTATTAAACTAACCTCTACTCTGAAGAACACCTGTTCTTTGGAGCATCTCACGTTTGTTTTAGTGTTTTTGGTGTATGAGCAGGAAATTGAAATCCAAATCTCATCCCGTTCGATCCGGAGATTGAAAAGACCGCTCGTAGACTCAGAAAGAAAACTAAACAAGCTAAGCTGTCTGCAGGGACACCCTCCCAAAAGACACCTTCTCCACCATCTTCCCCACACCAAGAAACCCCACCTCACCTATTACTCTCAACATGGGTGAGAATGTTACTCGAACCTTCAGAGACTATGCACAACCATCTCCTGATAACGTGCCTACTGGGTACGGATGCCCACTATTGCTGCTACAAATTTTGAGATCAAGTCTCATGTTCTGAATATGGTTCAGAACAATCAGTTCGCTGGGTTACCATCTGAAGACCCAAATCAGCACTGCAGAGTTTTTACAGTGTTGTGCTACTCAGAAGCAAGCTGGTGTTACTCCTGATGAGATGAAACTCCTCCTATTTGGTTTCTCTCTGCGCAATAAAGCTTTGTTCTGGTATAATAAGCTGCCTTCCACCACCACCTGGCCAGAACTTTCCAAGATTTTCTTATCAAAGTGGTACCCTTACCAGAAAACTGCAGATATGAGACATGCTATAGTTACTTTCACCCAAGATCCTGGTGAATCTCTATATGAAGCTTGGGAGCGGTTCAAGGATCTGCAGCGTCTATGTCCTCATCATGGGTTGGACCAGTGGTACTTGTGTCAGATTTTCTACACTAGAGTTGATGCAGTACACGACGGTAATTGATGGAGCATCGGTGGGTTCTTCATGGATAAAGCAATTGAGGAAGGGTATGAACTTTTGGAGAAGCTAGCATCTAATCAAGCATCTACTATTCGTTCCTCTTTGAAAAAGGGAGGTAAACATGATGTTGAAGCCATTTCCTTACTGTCTGGGCAACTAGCTGCTCTAACTCAGAAGATTGATTCCCTGAAGTTAGGTAATGATTCCTCCCACATGAGTGTTAATGCGATGGCTAGTGCTTCTAACTATAATGTGCATATATGTGATGCTTGTGGAATATCTGGGCACAACTCTCAAGAGTGTCCTGCGCTGGGAAATAACTGTGAGGCGTCAATGCTTTCCAGTCACAACCTAGGAACCAGTTCAACCCATATTCCAACACCTAATCCTGGGTTGACACCATCCAAACCTCTCATATAGGAGTACTAATGTGTTGAACCCTCAACCTCAACAACCATATCCCCTCAACAACAGGGTCAACAATACCAACCTCCACAACAAGCTCCACCTGGTTTTCAGAGAAATCAAGCACCTTCACAGCCTGCCCCAACTGCTGACCCAGCCATGACAGAGTTGAAGAATATGATGTTCCCGATGCAGAAAGGGTTCAATGTTTTCAAGCTGACACAAAAGCTCAACTGGAAAATTTGGGCACGCATAACAAGATGTTGGAGACTCAACTAGCTCAGTTGGCTAGTTCTTCTGCTAGTAGGCCACCTGGGGCCTTACCTTCACAATCAATGCAACCAAGGGACACTGCCAATGCCATCACTCTTAGGAGTGGAACACATTATGATGGTCCCCCAATGCCTAAGGATGGTCCGGTTGAGCCAGAAAAAATGCAGAGCAACTGAAACTTCGTCAGCTCCTGAGGCTACCACCAACACAAATGCAGAGAAGCAGAAGTACCTGAAAAAATTCCCACCACTCCTGCGATAAAGGTACCATTCCCCACTCGTCTATCAAAGAATAAGCTGGATCACCAACTTGGTAATTTATGGAGGTAGTGAGAAAATCTTCAGGTAACTGTCCATTTACTGAACTCATTACTCAAGTACCTGCATATGCTAAATTTTTGAAGGAAATTTTGACTAGGAAAAGAGCCTTTAATGCAGTAGAAACTGTTGCCTTTACTGAAGAATGTAGTGCTCTTTTGCAAAATCAATCCCCTCCTAAATTGAAAGATCCGGGGAGTTTCTCCATCCCTTGTAATATTGGCACCATATTTATTGACAAAGCCTTATGTGATTTAGGTGCTAGTGTTAGTGTCATGCCCTTGACTGTTTGTGCAAAAAGCTTGACATGGGAGATTTAAAATGTACCAACATTACTCTTCAAATGGCTGACCGTTCTGTTAAATACCCCCTAGGTATCTTAGAGGACGTTCCTGTGAGGGTAGGTAAATTTTACATTCCTGTGGATTTTGTTGTGCTTGACATGGAAGAGGATACTCAAATCCCAATCATTTTAGGGAGACCATTCCTTCATACTGCTGGAGCTGTCATAGATGTTAAAAATGGGAAATTGACTTTGACTGTGGGGGATGATAAGGTACTTTTAGTTTGACCAATGCTTTGAAAAGTCCCATGCTAGAGGAAGCCTGTTACGAATAGATGTCATTGATGTGCTGGTTAATGATGACATGCCTCAATCCCTTTGCGGGATCCACTGGAGGCTTTGCTTTGTTTTACCTCTTCCACAGGTGATGATATTATCCGGACTACTGAAGTGGATGCTTGGGAAGCAGCTTTTACCTGTGTCGAGCTTGAGGTATACCACTCATGAGGATGAACGGTTAGTATGTGCTACTCCACCGGTAGAGGTAAAGAAACCTGAACTGAAACCCCTTCCCCCTTCTCTGCGATATGCTTTTCTGGATGATTCTGAAAATTGCCCTGTGATTGTTAGTGCTGCATTAAATGATGGTCAAATGTCTCAACTTTTGTCTGTTTTGCGACAACATAAAAAGGCCATTGGATTAATATTGATGATTTGAAAGGCATAAGCCCTGACTTTTGCATGCATAAAATTCATCTTGAGGATGATCATCGTCCTAGTATACAAGGTCAGCGTCGTTTGAACCCGAATATGCAGGAAGTTGTCAAAAAAGAGGTTATGAAATTGCTTGATGCTGGGATTATCTATCCTATTTCTGATTCTAAGTGGGTGAGTCCAGTTCAAGTGGTTCCTAAAAAGGGGGTACTACTGTAGTTAAAAATGAGAAAAATGAATTAATTGCTACAAGAGTAGTTACTGGGTGGCGTATGTGCATTGTATAGGAAATTAAATGTTGCCACTAAGAAAGACCATTTTCCCCTTCCCTTCATTGATCAGATGTTGGAACGTCTAGCTTGTCATTCTCATTTTGTTATCTAGATGGCTATTCTGGTTTCTTTCCAAATCCCTATCCACCCAGATGACCAGGAGAAGACCACCTTTACATGTCCTTAGGTACCTTTGATATGAAGGATGCCCTTTGGCCTATGTAATGCCCTGCTACTTTCCAACGTTGTATGATGGCCATATTTTCTGAATTTATTGAGTCCATCATGGAAGTATTTATGGATGACTTTAGTGTGTATGGCATTGATTTTGATGCATGTTTGCTGAATTTGCTAAAGTACTGAAAAGATGTGAGGATGTCCACCTTGTCTTGAACTGGGAGAAGTGCCACTTCATGGTTACTGAAGGAGTGGTACTTGGTCATATTATTTCTGAACGAGGCATCCAGGTGGACAAAGCAAAAATTCAAGTGATTGAGCAATTACCCCATCTTGTGAATGTTAAGGGTGTTAGAGGTTTTCTTGGTCATGCGGGATTTTATCGCCGCTTTATCAAGGACTTCTCTAAAATTGCTAAACCACTTACTCAGTTGCTCCTCAAGGATGCCCCGTTCCTGTTTACTGATGAGTGTCTAGTGTCTTTTAACAGGATAAGCAAGCTCTGATTACTGCTCCTATCATCCGATCTCCAGATTGGACCCTCCCATTTGAGATTATGTGTGATGCCAGTGATTATGCTGTGGGAGCTGTCCTTGGTCAGAGAAAGAAACATCCTCCATGCCATCTACTATGCTAGCAAGACACTCGATGAAGCTCAAGTTAATTATGCCACACAGAGAAAGATCTAGCTGTGGTCTATGCACTTGGACAAGTTCAGGACCTATCTGCTTGGGTCTAAAGTCATTGTCTACACTGATCATGCTGCATTGAAGTACCTCCTCGCCAAAAAGGAGGCCAAGCCTCGACTCATTCGGTGGATTTTGCTGCTCCAAGAATTCGACTTGGAGATCAGAGATAAAAAGGGTGCAGAAAATGTAGTGGCTGACCATTTCCCGATTGCAGTATGAAGATATGGAAGAAGGTCTACCCATTGAGACTCCTTTCCTGATGATAAGCTCCTGGCAGTCACTTCTGTTACCCCGTGGTATGCGGACTTCGCCAACTTTTGTGTGAGTGGACAAACCCCTCCAGAGCTGAGCTACCAGCAGAGAAAGAAATTTTCATGATGCCAAACAGTATTTTTGGGATGACCCTTTGCTTTACAAACTCTGTGTTGACACCATCTATAGGCGATGTATCCCAGAGTGGGAGGTGCATGACATTCTGAAGCACTCTCACTCCCTTCCATGTGGAGGCCATGCTAGGCCCTTCAAAACAGTAGCAAAGGTACTTCAATCTGGTTTTTATTGGCCAACACTTTTTCATGATGCTAGTACTTTTGTTAAGTCTTGTGATGCATGCCAACGAACAGGAAATATTTCCCGTAGACATGAGATGCCCCAAACCCCCATCCTAGAAGTTGAACTATTTGATGTGTGGGGGATTGATTTTATGGGTCCTTTTCCCTTTTCCTCAAACAACAATTTCATACTTGTTGCTGTTGACTATGTCTCTAAGTGGGTAGAAGCTATTGCATCACCGACCAATGACTCTAAGGTTGTCATGAAAATGTTCAAAAAGATTATCTTTCCACGGTTTGGGGTACCAAGAGTTGTCATTAGTGATGGGGGATCCCACTTTCACAAAAGAACCTTTGAAGCCCTACTCAAAAAGTATGGTGTCTCCATAGGACTGGCCTAGCATACCACCTCAGACAAGTGGGCAAGTAGAAGTGTCTAAGTGAAATAAAGTCTATTTTGGAAAAGTGGTAGCTAAATCGAGAAAAGATTGGAGTGATAAGTTAGATGACACCTTATGGGCTTATAGAACTGCTTTTAAGACCCCTATTGGTACCACCCCTTATCGACTAGTCTATGGAAAAGCATGCCACCTACCTGTCGAACTAGAGTATAAGGCTTTTTGGGCGGTTAAAGAGTTGAACCTTAATGCTAAATTAATTAGCAGGAGAAAAACGTTTATTGCAAATCAATGAGCTTGATGAACTTAAGTTAAATGCTTATGATAGTTCGCATCTCTACAAAGAGCGCACTAAGAGATGGCATGATAAGAAAATTCTGAGCAGGGAGTTCAATATTGGTGATAAGGTTTTATTGTACAACTCTAGACTAAAGCTTTTTCCTGGTAAGCTGAAGTCTAGATGGTCTGGTTTTTCTGTCACTAACACTAACAAGTTTGGTTCTATTGAGGTGATGAATGCAACAGGTCAGAAGTTCAAAGTTAATGGACAACGTCTGAAGTTGTACTATACCGGAATCCCTGTTGGATCTGTGGAGGAGTTATACCTTCAACCCCCATACCCTTCTGTTTGAGGGATGAAGCATTATGGTCGTGCGGGACCTTTATAAACCAGCGCTAATCGGGAGGCAACCCGATTTCTTTCCTTTTCTTTCGTAGTTTTTTCTAGATTTTTATTTTCTTTTACTTTGCTAATTTTTGTAGTTTGGTGAGAGAGTGAGAGGGTACTGATATTTCTCTTCAAGTTACATGTGTGCAGAATTGCTTACCAACAGGAAAAGTTCCTTCACAAATCCGAGCCATTGCTTACTGGGCATAGCCCGAGGCCATCGGGCGAGGCTGCCCGATCGGGCGCGCAACAAAAACATGAAACGCATGAAAAAGTGCAACGCCCGATGGCATCGGGCAAGGACGCCCGATCGGACTGAACTCCGTCTAATCCAACTACGACAAAATCAAGGAATTGAGAGACGCCCGATAGGGTCGGGCGACTACGCCCGATCGGGCCCGCAACCAAAATTGGGACGACGGAAAAAGACACCCGATCGGGAATTGGCACCCAATCGGGCCCGCAACGAATTATGTTTTAGAGAAGTTATTGACAGACGCTCGATGTGATCGGGCGAGGTTGCCCGATCGGGTGCGCAACGGATTTCAGAAGGTTTAAAAAAAAACATCTCGCCCGATGAGCCCGGGCATGGACGCCCGATCGGGTTCGGGGTTCGGCTGCGAAATTAAAGGGGTTTTCCCCCTTCTTTTCACTCACTTCCTCTCACACTTTCTCTCTCCTCCAAACCCTAACCCCCAAATTCTCTCATCTTCTTCTTCAAACCCCCTTTCCACCATTGAAGACCCTCACTCAAACCTTCAAATTCTTACCAATTTTTCTCTCCCATCACTTTCTACTCATCTCTCACTCCATTTTCTTCACTTTTCTCCCACTCTATCTCTCCCCTTCTTCTTCTTCTTCTTCTTCATCTTTTCCACCATTGAGGATTTGAGTGCTACAAGTTTTTTCCCCTCTTTTCCCCATTAGAAAGTGAGTTGAAGGTTTGAAATTTTTGCACATTCAAGAACCATGTTCACAAGGCGACGAAAATCTACAACGGGTTCACAACCACCACCACCACCACCACCACCCGAAATTCCCTGCGATGTGACCTTGCCGGACGTCATCTTCTCCACAGAGTAACAAATTAAAGAGAACGATTTCAGCGCGTCAAGGGGCGCGAGGTAAGTCCTACAACGTTCCTTGATATTGAATTTTTGGATAAATTGGGAATTGCTAATGAATTTAGAGATTTTATGAAAATAATTGGTATGGAATTCCTTTTTCCTGTTCATGTCAACACATATCCAGTGTTTGTGTATGAATTCTACAGTAGCTTAAAAGTGACCCACCCTCGCTCAGGACCAATTTCGCATGTTTCCTATCGGCTCTTAAATAGGGACTTCACCCTCACCCTCCCGAAGTTTGCTCGCATACTCCGTGTCCTCAACCGGGGGGAGATTGGGCACCCCCCTGACTATCATCACAGGGACATTTACTATGCCATAACAGGGGACAAAACTGATTTTATCCTGCAACATTGTCATGCTACGTACATACACCAACCCATTTTTAAAATTTGGGTTCGTTTTATGTCAAAGACTTTGTTTGGGAGGGTTGAAGGGCAACTCATTCGAGGGGATGATGTAATATCCAAAAAACTTAATCATGTTTAAGTAATTAATTAAATATAGTTATCACTAATTTGCCTAAGATTTAGATTTTCTTTTATTATGTAAAACATAAATTACTAGACTTTGTAAAAAGGGGTAATCCTATTCTTTTGTTTAACCAGAAAATATTAGACTTATATTTAACCATCACCCAACTAGGTGGTTGAAAGTTGAAAAAAAATGACTATTTTCTGATTTCATAAATTAAAAGAAAAATAAAGAAAGTATTATATAAAACTGAGAAAGTTGACTGCCTTCTTCCTCCTCCTTCAATTCCTTCATTTTCATGGCAAACACATGGCACACATGCAATCACCCTCTCTCTTCTTCTTCAGTCAAAACCTGTCACCAATCCCTCACCATTGCTTCTTCAAGTTAACAAATTCAGATTATTTACTCCAACCTCTCCCTTCCAACCACTGATTTTTACTCCAAAATTCCCTATAAATAGTCATGGATTCAATACCAAGAACACACCAACAACAACCTTTCATCATCTTTTCTCTCACTAATCATAAAGTTCTGTCAACTAATTACCGGAAAATTGAAATTGTGACTAAAGGAAACCCAAAAGAAAACCCCAAATTTGTTCTCTCTCTCCTCCGTTTCGACCCCCACAACCGACCATCGTCGGCCACCGCGCGTGCCACCTGCGCCGCGCCAGTTCCGTCCCCCCCGCTGTCGTTCGTCGACCACCGCGCAGCTCGCCGGAGACCCGCGCCAGCACCCTCACGTTCTTTCTCTCTCTCTCCTCGCGCGGTCTCTCACACCCCTCTTCTTCTCCGACGCTGCTGCACGCGCAGCACTGCGGACGACCCGCGTGCGCTGAACCGCCGGAGACCGTCGCCGGAGATGGTCGTTGCTGCTCGTCGGCGTCCCTTCCTCAGGCGTGATTTCGTTCTTCCCTGCTCTTAGAAGCAGAGGTGATGTCTTATTCTCTTAAAATTCTGATTTCTTATAATCAAGCCCAAAGATATAACCTTTAACCTTTACTATTTTATTTGGGCCTAGAATCTTGAACTCATAAGTAAGCTTAATTTTAATCTGAATTTTACTATGGGCTATAAACTTGTTGCATGTACAATAGTTAGGCTCAAATCTGACCTCTTTATAGTATTAGCTAAGCTACTTATTATTAAATGGGCTAATTGAGTTAAACTAAAGCTGATTTAGTATTTTATTAAGTTATGTTAGTTTAATTATTAAGTTAAGTATAATGTTGGGCTTATAATCTGATTTATTTAGCTAAGTCACTTAAGTTAATATTGTTGCTTTAATATATTGAGCTTTAGTGGACTGATTTAGTTAGTTTACTAAACCACCTAACTTATTTACTAAAATATATTATTGGGTTATAATTCATGATTTCTAAACTAGTTGAGCTGTAAATTCATTAAGTTTATAATTGAGTCTAAGTTATGAGTACTTCACTAATCCTTAGGTTCACTTATAATAATGAGTTACTTGACTTGTTAGTTTTAAATGACTAAATAATGTTAATGGCCCTATTATAGTTTAATTAAGTTGTTAACTATGAACTAGAATAATGATACGTTTTCGAAAGGTTATATAATATGTAGAAATATAACTTTAATGTTTCTATTCTAAAAATATAGCTAAATGAGTTATTTCATTAAGTGGTTGTTAAAGATCACCTTAATTGAACAAAGTTATTAACGATTAAGAAATAATGACCTTTAAGGAGACCTTTACGACGTTATAATGACCGCTATGACCTTAATAAGCGCTAACTAATATTTAGGCTTAAAAGCTAAATAACGAAACGTTCATTAATAAAATTATTCTTGAATAGATTAAAGAAGATAAAGGATATTACAAGCCTCCCCGGCTATCATGGTTGGTAAGCAGGAATTCAGGTAACGTCTACTGCTAACACCCGCATTCCCCTTCAAAGTATGTTTTATGATCATGATTAATATTATGTTTTATATATGGATTGCGGGATCGAAATGAAATGTTTTATGATGGTTATGATGATATGATGCTATGAAATGATGATGATGATGTTATGATATGAAATGAAGAATATAATTATTCACGATGATGATGATATGCTTAAAAGAAAATGAAACATGATAAATTCAAGTGAAAGACGGTTCTTGGCAAGTATTCTGTTATCCCGGGTCGTGCACGTACCTTCCGGCCGGTTAACCACCTTCCGTTTAGTGAGGGCTATTGTCCTCGGGTGGCACCGCGCATTCTGGGCAAATAACGCCACCTTCCGTTTAGTGAGGGCTTTTGTCCTCGGGTGGCTGCCTTCCGTTTATGATGTTATGATTTTTGGGGAGACGTCCCTTCCGTTGTACTAGCCAAGTTACCAAAGTAAAAGATATATGATGATGAACATGATAAAGAAGATAATGTAACATGTATGATTGTTTGTGAAAGGTTTTACTTATTCTCTTCTCCCTGTTTTAAAAAATGATGTGAAATGAATTTACGATGTTAGAGTAGTATGTTACTGAGCCTCGGCTCACGACGTTTTGTTTTATGTTTTAGGTATGGAAGAACAGATTGGATCACTATTATACTGATTATGGAGATTATGTATGATTTATGAGGTTTTAGGATATTTTGTATGATGGATAAACAAGTATTATTATACGATGAGTATTTGTATAGTGAATTTTCAATTTTAGGCATATTTTTATTTGTGGGCCATAACCCACATGATTAGGTTATGCTTCCGCTGACGATTAAGGTTATGTAAATTTGTCGGGGCGTTACAGAGTGGTATCAGAGCCGAAACCTAGCCGGAAGTGCGGAGTAATAGACTTTGCACCGCCTAGGAGTGGTCCTTTGGGAAATTAGATATTAGGAAAACTCGAGTTAGTAAATGACCATTTGGGTTGATATAAGATGAGATATAAGACAATGGATGAAAAATATGAGGTTTACTTCCATGAATGAGTTATTAGGAGTTGAGGATTATTTGGGTTATTAGAATCTTAAAGAAGTGAGGATTTGAACTAATTATGATCTTTGAGTATTATTGAAATTAGAATAACTAAAGCTTTGGGGTTACTAGAGTGTAAGATGTTAAATGGAAAATTTTGCGATTTAAACTTGGCATGAATTATCTCAAAGATTGATGTTGAATAACTTGAGGATAAAATGATGGTTATATGAGTCATAAGGACTAAGGTGAACGATCTTTTGAGGTATGAGTAGTAATATTTGGCTCGAGGTAATACATGAAATAATATTTAGATATGCTATGATGAGTAGGGTTATATTATTTGTGGGATAAAAAAAGGCTAAGCTATATGAAATCCTGATGGTTATAAGTTGAGATTGAATTTTACTTTATAGGAGTTCATATGACGATTTTGGAGATTCGAAAATTTTGAAGGGATTTAGAAATTCTACTCGAGGAATTAGAAAGCAATTACCATTACTTCAGTTATTAAGGATTTTAGTTTTAATGGTTGAAGCACTTCTAATGTGATGCGAACCACTTTTTGGGATGTTATGGGATTGTAGTGAAAAATAAATTATGACTAAGTAATTGAAGAGTTAGACGAATCAATGTCTTGAAGGAATAGGAATTTGCTACTTGGAGATGTAATAGCCATATGGAATAAATTAAGAAGTAAGCGTTGATGTCGAGACGAAAATTAATGTGCATAAGTGCTTGACTTTTCTATTTTACCAAGATTTGGGACAAAAAATTTCTAAGTTTGAAATGTTGTTAGATAAATGGTTTCTTCGTATATGTTAATGAGATGATCTAGAAATGAATTCAAGTGATCAAATTACCAATAAAAGGGATAATGGAAAAATGTGGAGGAAATTGAAATTGTGATGAGAAGTAAACATTATTTGGATCGGTGAAGCCTTGAATAATTAAGATCTTGAGTATTGATGTTAGCTAGGTAAGGAGTACGTTATGACATTGTCAGATTAGTAAGTGCTTAACGTTGAGGCTATAATAATGATATTGATTTGGTATGATAATGTGATGATTGAAAATTTGGGAATGCACAAATTTTAGGTTTAGGGATCTTTAGTACCTTATTAGATGATACTGTTATTATACAGACATGAACCAAAATGTGATGTTTACGAATGCCTTATTAAGCTTATATTGTGGAATTGATAAGAGAATGTATATTATATACCAAGCAGGATGAGAATCGTCAAATGATAATGAGTAAGAAAAGAATGGGTTGATATATTAAGGGGCATGATTAACATTCGAGTTTAAGATTTCTAAGTAAAATGGCGGGCGTAGTATGAAATTGTGTCATGGATATTTAAATTCACAAGGATTCAACACATATTATGGAAAGTAAAGTTGTCTGAGAAAGTTTGAGGTTAGATTCAGGAACACTATGATCTCCATATCGTAGCGTAAAGGTTTTAAATAGGTTTAATGGGTTGGCTAAAAATTAATAAACCAAGCCTTTGAGCGTTTGCGCTTTTGCTGTGCAATATGAATCTTTATGTAAAGATGTGGTGCATGTGATTATCTGTGTTAGTTACCTCTTAATGCGTACGTAGTATCATGCATTTTTTTTTATGATATGTTGTTACTCTAAGTATGTATCTTGATAATTTGAGAAACCAAAAGAATTTCAAACAAGGTCTCATCAAATGAGTTAGTTGGAATTCATTGCCAACAAGTTTGCCCTTTTTGTTTTCTTTGCTCCTCGATTTCGCGAGTCGAGTTGAAGTAGAGATACAAAAGATGATGGCGGAATGGAGGCTGAATATCTAACGAAGCCATGAAGGCTTGAGATCTTGGTCTTGTTAAATGAATTTAGCTTGTTGTTTTATCAGTTAACTAAATTGCAAGTTTCGAGGACGAAACTTTTTCTAAGGGGGTAAGGATGTAATATCCTAAAAACTTAACCATGTTTAAGTAATTAATTAAATATAGTTATCACTAATTTGACTAAGATTTAGATTTTCTTTTATTATGTTAAACATAAATTACTAGACTTTGTAAAAAGGGGTAATCCTATTCTTTTGTTTAACCAGAAAATATTAGACTTATATTTAACCATCACCCAACTAGGTGGTTGAAAGTTGAAAAAAAAAAGACTATTTTCTAATTTCATAAATTAAAAGAAAAATAAAGAAAGTATTATATAAAACTGAGAAAGTTGACTGCCTTCTTCCTCCCCCTTCAATTCCTTCATTTTCATGGCAAACACATGGCACACATGCAATCACCCTCTCTTCTTCTTCTTCAGTCAAAACCTGTCACCAATCCCTCACCATTGCTTCTTCAAGTTAACAAATTCAGATTATTTACTCCAACCTCTCCCTTCCAACCACTGATTTTTACTCCAAAATTCCCTATAAATAGTCATGGATTCAATACCAAGAACACACCAACAACAACCTTCATCATCTTTTCTCTCACTAATCAGAAAGTTCTGTCAACTAATTACCGGAAAATTGAAATTGTGACTAAAGGAAACCCAAAAGAAAACCCCAAATTTGTTCTCTCTCTCCTCCGTTTCGACCCCCACAACCGACCATCGTCGGCCACCGCGCGCGCCACCTGCGCCGCGCCCAGTTCCGTCCCCACCCCGCTGTCGTTCGTCGACCACCGCGCAGCTCGCCGGAGACCCGCGCCAGCACCCTCACGTTCTCTCTCTCTCTCTCCTCGCGCGGTCTCTCACACCCCTCTTCTTCTCCGACGCTGCTGCACGCGCAGCACTGCGGACGACCCGCGTGCGCTGAACCGCCGGAGACCGTCGCCGGAGATGGTCGTTGCTGCTCGTCGGCGTCCCTTCCTCAGGCGTGATTTCGTTCTTCCCTGCTCTTAGAAGCAGAGGTGATGTCTTATTCTCTTAAAATTCTGATTTCTTATAATCAAGCCCAAAGATATAACCTTTAACCTTTACTATTTTATTTGGGCCTAGAATCTTGAACTCATAAGTAAGCTTAATTTTAATCTGAATTTTACTATGGGCTATAAACTTGTTGCATGTACAATGTTAGGTCAATCTGACCTCTTTAGTATTGCTAAGCTACTTATTATTAAATGGGCTAATTGAGTTAAACTAAAGCTGATTTAGTATTTTATTAAGTTATGTTAGTTTAATTATTAAGTTAAGTATAATGTTGGGCTTATAATCTGATTTATTTAGCTAAGTCACTTAAGTTAATATTGTTGCTTTAATATATTGAGCTTTAGTGGACTGATTTAGTTAGTTTTACTAAACCACCTAACTTATTTACTAAAATATATTATTGGGTTATAATTCATGATTTCTAAACTAGTTGAGCTGTAAATTCATTAAGTTTATAATTGAGTCTAAGTTATGAGTACTTCACTAATCCTTAGGTTCACTTATAATAATGAGTTACTTGACTTGTTAGTTTTAAATGACTAAATAATATTAAAATAATGTTAATGGCCCTATTATAGTTTAATTAAGTTGTTAACTCTGAACTAGAATAATGATACGTTTTCGAAAGGTTATATAATATGTAGTAATATAACTTTAATGTTTCGATAATTCTAAAAATATAGCTAAATGAGTTATTTCATTAAGTGGTTGTTAAAGACTCACCTTAATTGAACAAAGTTATTAACGATTAAGAAATAATGACCTTTAAGGAGACCTTTACGACGTTATAATGACCGCTATGACCTTAATAAGCGCTAACTAATATTTAGGCTTAAAAGCTAAATAACGAAACGTTCATTAATAAAATTATTCTTGAATAGATTAAAGAAGATAAAGATATTACAAGCCTCCCCCGGCTATCATGGTTGGTAAGCAGGAATTCAGGTAACGTCTACTGCTAACACCCGCATTCCCCTTCAAAGTATGTTTTATGATCATGATTAATATTATGTTTTATATATGGATTGCGGGATCGAAATGAAATGTTTTATGATGGTTATGATGATATGATGCTATGAAATGATGATGATGATGTTATGATATGAAATGAAAGAATATAATTATTCACGATGATGATGATATGCTTAAAAGAAATGAAACATGATAAATTCAAGTGAAAGACGGTTCTTGGCAAGTATCTGTTATCCCGGGTCGTGCACGTACCTTCCGGCCGGTTAACCACCTTCCGTTTAGTGAGGGCTATTGTCCTCGGGTGGCACCGCGCATTCTGGGCAAATAACGCCACCTTCCGTTTAGTGAGGGCTTTTGTCCTCGGGTGGCTGCCTTCGTTTATGATGTTATGATGTTTTGGGGAGACGTCCCTTCCGTTGTACTAGCCAAGTTACCAAAGTAAAAGATATATGATGATGAACATGATAAAGAAGATAATGTAACATGTTATGATGTGTTTGTGAAATGGTTTTACTTATTCTCTTCTCCCTGTTTGCAAATAAAATGATGTGAAATGAATTTACGATGTTAGAGTAGTATGTTACTGAGCCTCGGCTCACGACGTTTTGTTTTATGTTTTAGGTATGGAAGAACAGATATGGATCACTATTATACTGCATTATGGAGATTATGTATGATTTTATGAGGTTTTATGATATTTTGTATGATGGATAAACAAGTATTATTATACGATGAGTATTTGTATAGTGAATTTTTAATTTTAGGCCATTATTTTTATTTGTGGGCCATAACCCACATGATTAGGTTATGCTTCCGCTGGCGATTAAGGTTATGTAATTTTGTCGGGGCGTTACAGATGAGCTTTGTCTGATAGGTAGCTACATGTACAGGGGCACTCCGCGCCGCTTCCACTACAACATCCCTCATCATGTTGCGCTCCAAATGGAGTGTATTGCCACCACATACCCTAAGCGGCGCGCCGATGGAACGTTTTCCTCTCGGCCCATCATGAACGGGGGGCTAGTCACTCTTTTTGCTAGGGCCATTCCCGACTTTGACGAGACTCATTATCAGCCGGCCTTAGGACCTACCTTATTGGACTATGCCTATTTGACTCGCCTTCATTGGTTGGACCGGGGTGGGGATACATACCAGTGGCAAGTTAACGGAATGCCTTCCATTGAACTACCCAACCCTTTGGCCAAAATCAAACCTGGCCAACCTCACTATCACCTTCCCATTGCCGGTTCTGACTTTCCCACCCCTCGCCCCCAGATTCCTGAGCGTACCTACTACCGTCGTCCATCCCATGTTGAGGATATCCCCTCATCTTCTGATGCTCCCCCTCCCCCATATTCTAGTGCTCCTCCTTCCTTTGATTTTCAGGAGATGATGACCCTGCTTCAGCGTATGGATACCGGCATTGCAACCAACACAGCGGCCATCCAGGGCATCAGCCAGCAGGTTGATGCCAATGGTGTACTTCTTCAGAATCTCATTCAGCGGGTTGATACATTGGCCAATGATCAGCACCTAGCTTTGTATTCGATGTACGACGAGAACTGCCGACTGCATCGCATTGCTGAGCATGATGCACATCCCTCTTGGTATACTTGGAACTCGAGCTACAGTCAGCCCGGCGGTGAGGTGGATGGAGAGACATGGATATCAGTCATCCATGTGCACGATTTTGGGCTCAGATTTTATATGTTTTTTACCATTTCTAAGGGGTTCGTGAGCTCAGAAGTTGAATTCGTTGAAGTCCGATTTTTCGTGTCTGTTTCATGTTCATCTTGGCCCAACATCGTAATTTGGACCTAACTCCTATCTCGGACATCACAATTGAGCGATTCCAAAGCCTGAAATGTTTTTTTACCATTATAAGTGGTTCGTGAACTCAGAAGCTGAATTCATTGCAGCCTAATTTTTAGCGTATGTGTCCTGCTCATCAGGGCCCAAAATCGTAATTTTGGCCTAACTTCTAGCTCGGAGATCAGAATTGAGCGATTCAAAAGCTTAAATTGTTTTTTTACCTTTTCCAAGGGGTTCGTGAGCTTAGAAGCTGAATTTCTTGATGTCTGATTTTCCGCGTCTTTTTTCTGCTCATCTGAGCCCAAAATCGTGCACATGGATGACTGATATCCATGCCTCTCCTTCCCCTTGTTGCAATGAGGTCATTGCCACGTTCAGCTTGGGGGAGGACTTCTGTAAGTACCACTCTCACTATTATTGCTTTTTAGACAGATTAGTTTTACTGTGTTCTTAGGCTAGTTAAGTTAGTTAATTAGTTAACTGTTTTTTTTCTTTTCTTTTTCATAAAAACAAAAACAACAAAACAATGAAATATTGCTGAAAAAATACCAAAAATATGAGTTGAACATGAATAGTCTAATTGCTTCCCTGTGCCCCAAACTTTGCCTTGAAAAATGCTTTAACTTATTATACTGGATAGTCGGGCATTCGTGATTTGGATGTTGTGATGTGATCTTTGATTGCCTTGGTCTTGAGTAGATTTTGATGATAAAACACCTACTTTAACTGCATGCTTGAACTGGTTACATTGTAAGGATTCATTCGAGCCTTCGGATGCATATTTACGTCCGAATTATCCTTATGTGTTAGTTCCTCATATCATTCTTATCTTGACTTTGGCGTTGTACTCGTTGATTTCTGATGACTTTGGACATTGTGCTGTGATAGAGGCGTTCAATTGTTTGATTTTTGGCCTCAGAATTTTTTAAAAAACGAATCATTTCCCTCCTAGCCCCGCTGAGCCTAATGACTTTTTGGATCTATATCAAGCCACATTACATGCCTTGAGCCTTTTCAATGTTTATTGTCCCAAGCCTAGCTTGGAGGAGCATTCGTTAGGTTAGAACTATGTTGTGTGGTTGATTTTCGGGTTGATTGGAAATAATATATTTATGTTGACATGAGGTGAAGTGAATAAGAGAAAAGAAAACAAAGAAAAAAAAGAAAAGAAAATAACACATGAAAAGAATCAAGAAGTCACGAGTCATGAAAAGAATCAAGAAGTCACGAGTCATGAAAAGAAAAAAAAAGAGTAAAAATCAGAACAATACATTCTGCTGAAAACTATCAAGGAGACAATTGTTGGTTGGTTCAAAGAATCTAAAGTTGGTCATTATTTTGGGCATGTGATTGAGACCATGGAAGTTGTTTTTACCACACCTAGTTCTACTAGTGTTGATTACTCCCCTTTTCTTGGCTTTTCCACCACATTCCCCAAATAATTCCCATACCTTTACCCAAGCCCCATTACAACCCTCAGAAAGACCTTTTGAGCACTTGTTTGAATGTTTATTGGAATGATACAGAGTCAATGTGCCAAAGTTGAAGTTTAAGTTTGTTATTCGAGTCAACTTGAGTAGAATGAGCGATATTTTACCTTTTCTAAACACATGAGAGTGTGAGGGAAGGGATATCATGGTTAGGTTGGTGAGTGTTCGGGCACACTTTATGCTCGCCACAAAAATTGAGAGGAGTGACACCCTGGTGAGTCCCTTTTCAAGATATGCAAGTTATGTATGGCTGCTATTTTGGACAATTTGCTTAAGTGATTGGTAGTCAAAAGTGATCTGATTCAACTGAACTTGAACTTTGCTTGCTTGAAGGTTTTTGAGGTCAAAATGTTTGAGTTTCATATTTTGAGGGGTGAAGCAGATTCTATTCATATTCATGTTGTGCTTTCTTAGGGACAAGCAAAGGTTTAGCTTGGGGGAGTTTGATATTATGGTTTTATATAGAGTTTTCTCCCCTATTTATGTGCTAAAAGTTATGGTTATGGTGCCTTAGGAGCCATTTGGTACTAACTCTCTCCATCTAGTTGTGGTTTGCTGTTTTGTATTGGATTGTAGGTTTTAGGGGCACTACCTACTTTATATGATTGCACACTGGATTAGAGAGGTTGGACGCTGAGTTTCTAGATCCCGAGGATGCTTTCCGGGACTTTGAGCAAAGGAAGAACAAGAAACGAGCTTAAGCTGAACGGCCCGACACGATCGGGCGGACCAGCCCGATCGGGCGAAAAAACAGATTCCATGTTTCTGCTGCGGGCCCGATCGGGCGTTGGACGCCCAGTCGTAATTCGGTCTTCGGCCCGATCGGGCGACCTGGCCCGACGTCGGACGCTCATGCCAGCTGCTGTACCTACCATATTATCAGACCGTCCGATGTCATCGGGCGGGTCAGCCCGATCACATCGGGCGTCTGGGAATTTTGGCTTTTTTCCTCCGCTTTGGAGCCTGATGTCATCGGGCATCTTTGGCCGATCGGCGGCGACTGACGAGACACGGGTTTTTAATGAATGGGCGCCCTTTTTTCGAGACTTTTGGCTATTGTTTTAGGGATTGTATAAATAGGAAAAATCAGAATTATTAGTCTCCTCCTTGGTTTTTATTATTAGTTTTCTCTAGAGAGTTTTTCAAGAACCTTAATTTAGTGCTTTGTGATTTCAATTCAAGATCAAACCTTTTGCTTATTCATAGTTCAATATAACTTGGTAATCTTTCTTCATTATTTCTTTGTCATTTCTTCCATTGTTAATTAGATTATTTTCTTAGTTATTTGCTATGTTTCAAAGTATGAGTTTTTATATGATTCTTGTTATTGTTTTTTCATGATTATGATGAGTAGTTCTATATCTAGAATTGTGGAGATCTATGTATGCAATGAGGGATTGATAGATTAGTTTGATTATCTTGTATTTCAACTGTTTCCTTTGATTGATTCTTCATGCTAGGATTATAAGTTAGGCCTGATTTATATTTCTATTGTTGCAAAACTGAATCTACTTCGAGAGGAGAGATACCGTATAGGCTTTCAATTATTAGGCAAAGTGACCCTTGACTATGTTCGAGAGAAATTACATGTGCCCTAGACAGTTGACTTACTAGGTGGTTATTATTTATCCCTGATTTCCCGAATTGTATGCATAGTGATCCATAATTCTAGTACTTTATTAATATATTTACACCTTCATATTTAATTCTGCTATCTGTTTAGTTTAGTAACACAACCATTCATCTGATTTCGTTAGTGTAATATTAGAGTCCAGATACGATATTATAACTTCTCCTTGTGGATTCGATCATGACTTCCCTGACTACTAGTTAGTGGACCTTAGGTTATTTTTGATTAGGTGATACGACTTTAGCCTATCACTACCGCACTGAAAATGGTGATTTCCACTCAGATTACTTGGCGTGGGGATACATGAACCAGCCCATCTACGGTGAAATTACTAAAAGACTCCTACCTCTAGGGAACACGCACAATCCTCCACCAGATGGAGGTGACTAAAATGCCCTCATTTATTGGAGGTCCCATCCTCTATAAATAAGGTTTTCTTATCAGCCAAAGGTATTCAATTCTCACCTACAAAAACCAGAGCATCTCTCTACATTTACTCACTTTCTCTCTCTACCTCAATCTCAACTCACTTGAGCGTCGGCGGGGCTTTCCCGAGAACACCCTCGGGCCAGTTTTTCGTTATATTTTGTAGGATTGTCGGAGACTTCTTCCTCACCTCTTTAGACCTTCTCGGGATTTCAAGATTCTCAATAATACACTTACCTTTGACGGTTTCTAGGCAGAAACAGTACACAATAACAAAAAACTAATAAACAACATAATTAAGTCTAACATTCAAATGACGGTATTTGTTCTTTGAGTTTGTTCGATGAACAATTATTTTTTCAATCTTCTTCAATCGGGTGAGACGATCAAGATGAGATAATCAAGCAGCCATGAGATTTTTTGATCTATCAATTAAGTATTCAAACCGCCATGAGAGAAGAGAGAAAAATGAAGGGCGAGAGAGGCGGAGGAGCGACGCGGAGGAGAGTTGGGAAATGAGTTAGGGTTTCTTCATAGGAGAGAAAGAATGTGAAACGGCTGATATGAGAGTGCGTTAGGATTTCTTCAAACTCCTTATTAGTTGAAACTTGTAATGGGTTGCGGAGTGAAAATGGGTTGACCTCTCGATATTGATAATTGGCCCCAATAACATATAAACTTCAGTTTGGTTCGTTTAATTGGTTTTCCAAAATTAAAAATCGAACCAAATCGAAAAAAGAAAATTTTTAACTCCAAACCAAATCGATTTTTTTTTTAAAAAAACAAACTAAATTACTAACTTGGTTTGGTTTAGGTCGATTTTCGGTTTTTAACCAAATAACTTACACCCCTACATAGAGACATCCCAAACCCCCTAAACTATAAAGAAAAAAAATGTTCCATAGAAGAATATGGCTTTGTTCTTTTGGACTTATTTCCAGTCCAGTTTAGTTTATTTTAGTTAGTTCAGTTTAGTTCAGTTAATTTCAGTTCAGTTTTGCTAATTTCAATTCAGCTCAATTTCTCTCAATCTAAAAGAACATGGCTTATATCATACATATTCAACAATCAGCACTTCAACAGGGCTTATACCAAGTAGTACTTGGTCTAGTGATTTGGTTTGTATCTCAAAGGTTGTGAGATCAAACCCTACTAGAGGCACTTTGGGAGTGGGGATTTCCCCTTACTATTCCTCGCTACTCTCAAGAGGCCTTGCCTGTAAACTCATACCGGATTGACCTAAATAAAGTTGCGGTTCAGTTAAAGTGCCTTCTCCTTACCTTAACAAAAAAAAAAAAAATTTCAACAAGGCTTATACTTTTGACCGGTGTAAAAAAAAAAGGAAAAATTGTCAAGAATAAGTCAACCTTTGCGTTGACCGCTTTTGACAAGTCAACCTTCATTTATTCCAGTAGCAAGTAAAGCTTGTACATGAATTAGCTTTTGATGAGATTTTTTACTTATGACCTAAACAACCCCTACAATTTTGTTCAGTTTTAAGTTTCTCACGGAACTTTTATAAAATTCAAGCAGTGCAAATATGTTCTAGAGAACAATTTAATGAGTTCTAGAATACACACCTGTTAAAACTGAACAAAATTGTAGGGGTTGTTCAGGTCATAAGTAAAAAACTTGTTAAAAGCTAATTCATGTACAAGCTTTACTTGCTACTAGAATAAATGAAGGTTGACTTGATAAAAGCGGTCAACGCAAAGGTTGACTTATTCTTGACAATTTTTCAAAAAAAAATCCTTTACTATAAAGCCCACTATAAAATTAAGCCCAAAAGCTTCCTTTAGTACGTGTCAAATCATTCCCCTCACCACGAGACCCAAGTCCAAGTGTCAACACATACACAAAAAACAAAAAAAAAAAAAGCAAAATAGAACGCTTTCTTGCAGAGTATCCTAACGTTCAGAAATTCTTAACACTTGAAAAACCTCTCTTTCTTTCTTGTTCATAGTATCAACAATGGCAGAATATGCGGCAGCAGACACAGACCAATTACTCCAAGCAGCTACTGATTTCTCATTCTATCCTGGTTTTTTCCGCTTCTTTTTACATGCTTCTTTTTTTTTAAAATATTTTTTGGTGTTATATAGTAGTATAATATATATACTACTTTGAAATTATGATTGCAGGTGAATATAATGATGCTTCAGTCAAGGAGTTTCTTGATCGATTTCCGCTTCCAGTAATCATTAAGTAATTTTTCGATTTCATTTGCTTCTAATTTTTTCTTCACATTTGAAACTTTTTTTTTTTTTGATGAATTTTGCTGTCATTAGAGAAAATGTTGGTTAATATTTGATGTTAATGATGTCAAAAGAATCATAGAAGCTTTCTTTTGGATTGCAGTGGTAAGTCTTACCCTATGTTTATTGTTTAGCAGGGTTATGATAACGCTTACCTTCATCTATCTCTCTTTTGGTTGTTAAATTAGTAGCAATAAATGATTTTCAGTTACTTTGAAATTCCTATTCTATACTTCTACTGTTTCTTTTTACCTGCAACCGTTTGACGTTCACGCTTGCGGTAACTCTTATTATTAACATCTCTAGTCACTTATAATTAAAAATTATAAGAAGTAGATATCTGAAAACATACATTGAAACGAATCTAACAAGATTCTGCATCAATATGTTTTTCCTTAGCTATAAATCACCAAAGATAAACTAAGTAGAGTTTGTGGATAGTCTAATAGTGTAATTGTTGCGAGTAAAAAGAGATGGAGGAAGTATTAATCTTGGGATCTTTATACTCCCACAGTTTTTTAATATAAGGCATGTAAATTACACATATTAAGAATTAAAGTAATTTTAGATAAATTTGTATTGGTGACAAGAAGTATATAATAACTTTTAGTCTTACCTTTATAGTGTAACATAATTGCATTAAGTATTTCATATGGTGTGGAAGAATATATTTTCAAACAAAGTTGTTTAGCTCAAAAATGTATTTGGCAGGGTTAGGATAATTGCTATACCTTTATCTATCTTCCTTTTGTTGTTAGATGAGTAGAGTAGCTATAAATGATTTCAGTTACTTTGGAATTCCTATTCTATATTAATTTAGGGATCTTTGGTAATCATCCCCCGTTTTCTAAATATAAGGCATGTAAATTACGCATATTAAGAATTAAATTAGTTTTAGATATATTTGTGATGGTGGCAATAATTTCTCCATGCTATGCTTATTATTCTTTCTGTCTTACTGCAGTGCCTTGCAGACCAAAGCTGAGGTGCCTGGATTGGAAAATGCCTTGGTTACTTGCCTAGAAAGAATATTTAAATCAAGATATGGTTGTTCTCTCATCCCACAGTATATGGTATGTCGTCAAATTAGCAGGCGGCATGACTTCCTAACTTGAAGCTTTTTCATGCCACTTTAATTTTCAACCTGTTAGGGCCTTAGGGGATCTTTCAAAATCGCAAGTAATATGCAGATAGTTGGACCTGCTATTGATGGTCAGTCCGTAAGATAATCAACTAGGGCTTCAAGTCTTAATGAGCCACAATGCCACATTGTTTATATGGAGCAGAAAGAGATATACAAGATATTGTGGAAATGTCACAAAGGAAGCAACATGAATATGGTTATTAACCCTTCAAATCTTCGATCTTGTATGCACCAGCTTTACAGATGTGGCTTTGTGCTTCTTTTTTCATTTATTTTGGGGATGGCTTTAATTTAATAGTTCCCTCTCTACACAGCTGTTCTTCCCTGTGGAGGTGGAAGGATCATGCTTTATTTTTGTTGAAGGAGAGGGTTGATTTGTGAGCTTATAAGTAATAAAGCTGTTGGTGATCAGCTAGAAGTGAATAGATTATCATAAGTGAGTGATGAGCTTATAAATAACTAAGCTGTTGGTGATCAGCTAGAACTGAATAGGTTATTATGACCATCTCTTATGCCACTTGTAGTTTTTCATAATTCTTGGAACTCCGTTTGAGTGCTACCAACTTCAGTTTAAGTTGTGCCTTTGCTCTATGAAGTACATGGAGAATGTGCACCTTCATCTAAACAAGATGACTTCTCAGTAATTGTCTCTTGTTAGCACTTAATTGGTTCTGGAACAATAATGTTAGATGAGCTGAATGTTAGCTTCTGGTCTCATGAGGTTACATGATCAATTTGGGACATGATAGCAAAGAGGAACTTAAGAAGTTCTGATTTGGTTTTCTGAGAAATTTGAATGGGTATATGCTGGTGGGTGGGTATGAGATGTGCTCTTCCATATAGGAGAACTATAGCTCACAATATTCTGAACTTGTAATGGGAAAGCCCAAAACAAAGAGGAAGTTGAAGTCATGCAAAGCTAAAGAAAGCGAAAAGGAATCACTTGGTTGGAGTTGTCACACTGCCCACTTGCTAATTAAAGGTCATTCATAGCTCTATACAAAATCAAGTTTATTACCACGAGAGTGTTTTTTTCACATGTGAATAGTGTACCCGGAAATTACTTTATTTCCTGTCAAATATATCACCAGCCACATGATTGGAGTGCAGGTTATTGTCAATAATTTTTCATCGTGAAAGACGCATAGTATGGGGCAAACATCTTCAATGGCCTATGCTCATTATGCATGTTTTTGTACATTGTATGAACTTTGTAACGGGTAGTTAAACACTTAAACCTCCAGAGACAAAAGTGAAGTTATCTTATAAAGGATAAAAGTTGCCTTGTGGTCAAGTAACTTGTAGCTCACCAGTTATTCTGAGTTGTCGGCGGACTAATGTTTCTTTGGGGTAAACCATTATTGGTTAAATTTAAGGCCCCATTGGCATAATTAATTTCCAATTTTTGTTTTCAAATCTTTTACCAACTGATATAGCCTGAAGCCATAGGTGGTATGCGAAACTTGAATTAGCCACGCTCACAGTGTTTATGTCAGTTTTAAAAACTGAGAACAAAATAGTGGAAACTAGTTTTGTCTGATTTTAGTTTTCATAAATACTGAGAAGACATAACGATAACGAACTGCTCTTATATATGAAAATGATTCAAGTTTTTCACTATGTTAGGGTGGCAACATGTGTTTGAATTACGAGTAAGTCTGTTTTTTTCAAAAACTTCGTCTTGATATATGCTTTCACATTTGAAGCACAAGGCGTGTATATTTCCTTCCATCAAAAGCCTGATAGCCATAGGTGGTGTGCGAAACTTGAATTAGCCACGCTCACAGTGTTTATCTCAGCTTTTAAAACTGAGAATAAAACAGTGGAAACTAGTTTTGTCTGATTTTAGTTTTCATAAATACTGAGAAGACATAACGATAACGAACTGCTCTTATATTTGAAAATGATTCAAATTTTTCACTATGTTAGGGTGGCAACATGTGTTTGAATTATGAGTAAGTCTGTTTTTTTCAAAAACTTCGTCTTGATATATGCTTTCACATTTGAAGCACAAGGCGTGTATATTTCCTTCCATCAAAAGCCTGATAGCCATAGGTGGTATGCGAAACTTGAATTAGCCACGCTCACAGTGTTTATCTCAGTTTTTAAAACTGAGAATAAAACAGTGGAAACTAGTTTTGTCTGATTTTAGTTTTCATAAATACTGAGAAGACATAACGATAACGAACTGCTCTTATATTTGAAAATGATTCAAATTTTTCACTATGTTAGGGTGGCAACATGTGTTTGAATTATGAGTAAGTCTGTTTTTGTTAAGAACTTAATCTTGATATATGCTTTCACATTTGAAGCACAAGGCGTGTATATTTTCTTCCATCAAAAGCTTGATATTGTGTAGGTAAAGTTTCTTTAAGCATACTTAGTTCATACTGAATAAGGTTCTATTTCCTGCAGCCTTTCTTGCAAGTTGGTCTACAAGCAAATTCAGATGCAGTCAGATGTCTGGCTTGTAAGATAGTAAGTATAGAATTTCTTATACATATGGCATTTGTTTCTGTTATGACTCTTCTTTATTGTTTTTCTCTTATATGGCATATGTCAAACATTACTCAATAAGTAAGAAGTACATGTCTTCACCAATAACTGATTCTCTGACTGTCATTGGGGGTAGCTGGAGCCTGGATATAATTTTGGATACGCATACATATAAAAACCAGATTAGTATTGTAAAAATTTTGCCCTTATCCATACATATAAATAGGTTGAAGATATGGTTTTGATTTTCTTAGGATATGGTATGATTTATTTTGACAAAAGTTTGTTGTTTCTTGCAAAACAGTCAAAAGAAGAGAGAAATATTTCTTAGGTCCAATTCTCATTCAACATATGCCCCTTTTCCCCTTGTTACTCTCTCTCCCTTTCTAGTGGGGTGAGTAATTGTTGACACATCTTAATTAGGAGGTCGCCTAAATTTAGGCTAACATAAAAAGTTATTGTTTTGGCAGTGCACTGATCTTGATTAGGGATATATGTAATGATGAACCTGCTATGAATTAACATAGCTTGGACAGATTATAGTGCTAAAATGGAGAAATTAAGGGAAGAAGATGAACTTTGATTGAATAATAATAGTAAAAACAGTAAAAGTAACCGATATTCAAGCATTCGAGAGGTTTGATTCTCTCCCAATTGAACTCTTAAAAGCTCACCCAATTTTCTAATCAATTTTCAACATATCTTCTCTCTTCCTACTATGGTCTATTTATAAAGCTTCTACCATAACAAACTATCTCCTTAACTATCTTCTTCTTCAAGCTACTATCAATATAAAGCTATATACTAAAATACCCCCTTTCATAAATTAGTGCAGAACCTTCTAATAAGTGAGTGACTTTATTTATCTTCCCCAAAAGCTTGGATTAGAATATGGTTTACCACACATGTGACTTGTGAGTCCTACTTCTAAAAAAATAAATATCATATGTTTAAGCATCTGTGAATTATTTTCCGTAAATAGGCTTATTAAAAAATTGTCTTCTTGCTTTTGGCTTTTCAATAATTATAAATGACTATTTATTAGAGACTAGCAATTTTATACTACCTCCGTATTTTTTTTACTTGCACCATTTGCTTTTGTGGCATTATTCATTAACGAACTTTGCTAAACTATCTCACATCATTATATAAGAAAAAACATAGTCAAATGGGATCTTGTTAGATTCGTATCAATGCGAGGATTTCAAATATCAAATTTTTATAATTTTTTCTTACACACAGTGAGAGATATTGACGTTCAAAGAAGTGTCTCCACAAATGTGAAAAAGCAAATGGCGCAACTGAAAAAATACAAGGTAGTATACTAATAGTTAACATCGTATTCTACTAAAATCTTTATAAGCAAGTGAAGCAACTGTAACAGCCAAAATGAATAGCTAGTACTACACTAGCCAAAATAGTCAAGTGACGCAGCTAACGACGGTGATCAATTGCCACAACACCATTTGAGTGGATCAATAAGTTGATACGTTTTGCTATCCTTCCTCCTTTTTTAATAGTTGGAACACTTTTATTTTCATGCTTGCCAAAGCTCTAGTTTGAACATTCATATTTTTAATTATCTTTTAGTAAGAAATTAGTAAAAGTTGATTTTGTGGAAATATAAATAGACACTATTCCAACTTCATTGTACATATAATTTCTTTTTATATATACCCCTCTATTCCTTATTGATGTTCGTAGTTTGACTTTCCAGATATGCCAATTCACATCTTTATATATAGATATCTGTAATTATGTAGTTTGTAAAATTTTTTTTAAAATTGATATTAATCAAAGTACTGAGCGAGACGAATCAAACAAGAGCCCACATGACCATGTTTTTTCTTATGCTAAATTTCTTTTAGAAGATTCTATGTTATTCCAAATAGTGCAAAGATTCCAAATAGAAACATCAATAAGGAAGGGAGGGAGTAAGTAATAAGATACGCTCAAAGTTAGTACCTGCAAAGTTAGTACCTGCAAAGTTAGTAGTTATCTTTGTTTTCCTTGGTGCTTTTGAAATTAATTTTAGGAAATAAATCATCATATGAGTAACTTTGCACTTACATATTGTAATGCATAAGGTTCCTTGATTCTGTTGCAGGTCTCTTTCCTTTTTGAGAATTCGAATGACAAAGCTGTGCTCCCATCTCAGTTAATAATTACGTATGACATATATCCATTGCTACTTCATTGCCTTATTAATGGGTAAGCTGTTTATTATGGTTAGTACGATTATTACTGTTGCCTATTTTGCTGCGATAGAAGTTTCAAATATGTATGCTGAGATGCACAAGGAGACTTGTAGCTTTAGATAGAATAAATGTCAGTGAAGTGGTTGCAATTGTTAGCACTACATCATTTCCCCTTTTTCTAAAATTTGATTCCATACAGTTGCATCAAGTTAGCTTGCATATAGCAATTCTGTCAAACAGGTTAGGAATCTATTGATTCGTGACTGAGGATTGCTAACTCTTTTCAGGTAAATAACATACTTTATCTTTGAGCTCTGAAGGGAAACTTATAAATATATGATCAGAATTGAATTAAGAATGCAACTTAAGTTGGTTGGTTGGTATTTCATGTACTGCGGAGCAATTCATGTCTTAGCTTTGTTAAATGTTCATGTAAAACACGCTTCTGGCCCTTTACCTTTTTCAGTTAGAATGTTTATTCTGAAAGTACAGATTTAGCTTTTGTGCAACTGTTCTTCATGCTGTTAAAGCTTTTAGGGCATTATTGCAGGATGAATCTGTTATGTTATTTAATAGCCAAGAGATTCCCCAGCATTATTAGTCCAACTGGCATTGTTGGTCCTGTTTACATAGCAGCTCTGTATCATTCGTGCGTATGTGCCTAAGTTTCAGAAAACACCTCCAGCTTAAAGTTGGCTATTTATGGATACCGAGGAAAAAGTGTTAGACTCATGCTATATGTTGCCACTAGTTATTTATTTGGTGTTTGTGGAGTTATATCAGTGTTGCTCCCTTGTCGAGAAGTCATGTGCCTATGTGATGATAGAGTTTCAGCCTTTTCCAGAATTCTATTTGAATTGTTACTGGACTTACATGCTCTTTAAAATTAATGCTGT
This sequence comes from Beta vulgaris subsp. vulgaris, assembly GCF_026745355.1. Taxonomy (NCBI): domain Eukaryota; kingdom Viridiplantae; phylum Streptophyta; class Magnoliopsida; order Caryophyllales; family Amaranthaceae; genus Beta; species Beta vulgaris. The sequence goes on along the minus strand of NC_079205.1, from coordinate 12,994,219 downwards.
AAGTTGTAGGCTATCTTAGGACTATGTCATCAGTTGTTATACTTCATTGTACAACAAATTATGTTGAATTTCATTTGTCCAATGACTCTTGAGGTCGTGATTCATTTTATTCTCTAGAAGTTTTTACACCTTATAATATCAAGTAACTTGAAAGACATATATCTGAGTAAAATTTGTAAAACATATTGATTCACCTGAAATGTGAAGTCAAAATTTAAGTGGTTGGCAGATGGTGTATTTTATTATTGCATTCATGGTTCCTTGAGATGCTATTTTTGAAACTTGTGAATTTTATCATTCTGATTGCTGTTTTGGTCTATCCTGAAATAATACAATACTTGGAAATCAGCTTCTTATTCATGTGCTACGCCAAAATTTTCCTGCAACTATGATTTCAAGTCATATCTTTGTTGGATATTTAGTGAGAGCGAAATGAATTACTTTGGCTCTATTCTTTTGGACTGAATTAATGAAAATTCACTTCAGAGAAATTCAGTTCAGTAAAGACAAATTCTGTTCAGATCAGTTTAGAAAAATTTGTCAAATAGTTTAAGTCCAAAAGAACAGGGCCTTCCTGTAGTTCCTATCTTTAGTCTGCATGTTCTTTGAAGTTTGACCAACAAAATTTCAATTCTTGAAAAAGATATGTTATGTTTGGCTCATATCATGGAAGAGAATTGTTTCCAGCCTTTAGAAGATATGTGCTAGACTCACTGGGAAATAGCCTTAAAACAAGGGCGCATCGTATCGCAACGCTCATGTCGTAAAGGTTTTCAAATTATTGAACCGATATTATCCGCACCGTAAAGGTGTAAAAAATCGCATTTTAGGTGGGTTCTAGGGATATCTCATGGCTTAAGCCGATATTTGGCGGTACGACAACCACATCATCCCCGTTCCCGCATCACCGTGACCGTTACTGACTTACCGCGATCGTGACTGAAACCGCATTTTCAAACTATGATATACACTGTGAGCTTAGCAGTAGTATTCTTAAATTGAGTGATTGCTACCCCCTATTTTAAAATATAGCTTCTACGCACATCTTTATATCATCAATAAATGGGTAAATAAAATGCTGTTATTCTGAATAAATTTTTTTTTTTGGGGTTTAGACTCCAAGATGATTCATACAGAATTTTATGGTCATGTAATCTTTTGCTAGGTAATGCGCCCTGTTTGCCACTTTTAAATATCTCGTCGTCTATTTTGGGCTGTCCTATTTTAAGTATTAAGTCATTGTAGATACAGGATACTTGTTCAAACATGAAAATCTGTTTCTGCTCTACGTTTAAGGCTATTTCCTGAACATGATGCTTGATAAGACTAGATGGAACTGGAACATGTAGAGTAGAAGTTTCTGAAGAAATCATTTGTATGAAGTTGTGCTACTAATACTATTCCCAGCTTGCTTGATAACGTCGATCACATAAGAAGTATAAAATTATATACTTCCCTGTGAGCTGTACGGGATACCATAGCCCATATGTATGTATTACAATTTACAATAGATAAAAGAGTGAGCTTTTTGTTCAGAACTTGAATATTTTTTTTTTTCTGTAACGCCAGGATTTCTCTGGTAAGGGTATCCAGGACACACTAGGTGAAAAGTTTGGCTAAGCCAGAAAGATGAATATAGGGGTTTCTTGTTTAGGGGGTTTTCAAGGAAGAAATGTGATCATGCCTCTTAGGGTGTATAGTTTTCAAAACTTATTGGCACTTATTTGAGCTTATTGGTACTTGTGTGTTAGAGCTTACTTGTTTGAATTTATTTGAACTTATTGGAACTTATCATAACTTGTTGGAACTCTCAACATATTAGATCTAAAACTGATTTAGTTAAGGTGAAGAACCCCCCCCCCCCCTTTATTTTTCTCGGTAGAGGTTTAGTTCAACTAATTACATATCCTTTTCCCACATTGCTTAAGTCTTCCCAGTTTCCTACCCCCTTGTTTAGGGTTTTGGATTTCCCTATTCTCGAGCTATGCATCGTTACCCATCTATTTCACATTTTGACTTTCCGCAACCTACTATAATCCTCCATTTACTCCCTTAAACCATTGTCCTAACTCCTACTCCTCTAACTGTAAATACTTTTGTGCAAAACGGTCAGTCGATACTTCCCATGGTCCACGACCACCAGCTTCACCCCTCTTTGGGCTCCACTGCTATCTCCGGTCTGTATTAACCACTCTTCCATCATTTTGTGATCTATCCTAGCCAAGATCCCCATCCCACCTCCACCTCTACCTCTCTACTCTATGACAGGCCATCTTTCTATAGATCGACATCACCACTGCTCAAGTCGTCTTCGAAGACCATGATTGGCCTTTTTTTCATGTATCTGTCCACTTCAGAAGAGAAGCTAGGTCAATTGGCTTCGATTCTTGTGCTCATATTTCGCTGAATTCTCCGAGAATGTGATCAGATGATCAGATTGTTTGGATGGTCACTGGTATAGCTATACCATCCTGATCAGAACCATAGCACATCAATGGATTCTCTTGTGCCAGAAGTAATAAATGCTAATGTCTTCAATGCCATTTATCGAAATAAGAATGGTGATGAGGAAAAATTGGGTTAACATGCTTCAGATTCATGCCTATGGCCCTACATGACTAGCCTATCTTCTTTTTTGACATGGGTCTCACTACTGGCCAAATAAAATACATAGCTGCAACATTTTAGGAGTTTGATGACAGAGTGTGTTAAACAATATTAGCAAGATAGAATTTTGTGATAGTCCAAAAATATCTGTATTCTGTGGATTAATAATCTACTATTGTGCTTTACCAGACTGATATACATGTATGGTTGAGCTGGAATAAATTGCCTTTTGAGCTGACAGGAATCCTTCTTAATTTGCTCAAATGAAGTTGCTTGGTGAAATTAACTGTTCCTATCTGGGTTTCATGTGTGAGCATTCTATCGTCATATATTGTTGGACATTTGAACTACGGGAGAGATGAAGCGGCGTTGGTGCTGCCATGAAGCAATTTGATGAAACTAATTTGTGCTTTTCCATTGTAATTTCCGTCTATGGTTCTGCTATCTTGCTGTTCTAAAGGCTGTTTGTCACAGGATACTAGTCTCTACCATTTATATCACAAATTACCTCTTTCATGGGATAGGCAAATCAGAATGAATATATTTTTTCTTTTCACATTTTGTGAGTTGGCCTCTTACTTTGTCCTACTCTTTCTCTCCTATCCTCCCCCTTGTTCAAAAGCATCAATTAACTTGATCTGAATCATATTGTAGAAGATTATAAGGGTGGATCCTTTATATGAATGCTAGTTTGAAGTGAGGAATCTCTCAAATACTCTTTTATTTTTCTTCAGAGTTCATGACTCTTATACGTCACAAATACTGACTTACATCGTCTCATTTCTAATGATTTCACTTCTATAATATGCAGTGATGAACGTGTTGCAAATGCTTCAATGGACGCAATTAAGAATTTCGCTAGCTCTCCAGAAGGAATTGTAATAACTTGTGAACTCCATATTATAGCTATAGTGTGTCAAATAGCATTTCTCAGACCAGTTGTATTAACAAAGAGTACCCATGTAGGCCACTATATTTCCAGCTGAGAGCAGTGAAGCAACAGACCTTAGGCATCTGGCTGCAAAATATCCTTCAATGGTAAGTAATTTAATGTCTTTACATTTGTCCTTCCTATAATGATCCAGATCATTCCTTGAAGTGCATTGTTTATGTGAAACTTGTCCTTTTGGCATAACCAAGTTCTCCTTTGTCTATGGAGGTGACAGATAGCAGCACTTTCTAATATTTTATATAAGTATTTCGATTTACGTATTTGTGCATGTATTCTCGGGGTGCTATTGACAATTTGGTGGGTCTTTTGGCAGCATTAAAGCTAAATATTATGGACTTGATGGTCAAGGTGGGTGATGGAGGTCGGTAGTGGTGGATATGGTGGAGGCAGAGACGTGAAATTGTGAGATTGGGGTGGCTAAGTTTATTTGGTTTATTCAAGGGGGTGGTGGGGGTATCCTCCAAACTGCCACCTCCACTGGCGAATTGTTAACTCAATACTTAGAGACCACCTCCCCCCTCCCCCTCCCCCTCTCTGAAGTTTAAGATTTTGCAAATAGTTTAAATTGAACAGCAAGACTATGCTACAAACCCATACATGATACTAATAGAAGCTGTAACTACCAAACACCCCCCAGTTACCATTAAAGGAATCCAAACCATAAAACATATAAATGCACTTATACAGTTATAAATACACCAGCTTGTAAGCATAGAGTTTCACTTGTGTATGATTTACTGTTTCACTCGATCTATTCACTTGCCTTCAGAGGAACCAAAGAATTGGATCAATTGATGGGTACTTCAATGAAAGGCTTTGGACGTGAACTTGCATTTCCAAGAAATATCGCTTTTAGAGATGTCCAGAAACGTGCATGGGATAGTGTTTACAGGGTAAGATAAATCTAGAACTCTTAGATTGAGGTCATCTGGTGAGGGGATAGTTTCAAAGTTTGAAGCAGAGAAGTATGCAAAACTCAATTGTCAACCCAGAATTAATGTAGATAAAAAGTTTCTTGATATGAGAAGGATGGAAAGGACAAATGCATATTCTTCAAACTAAATGTGCTTCTTTTTAACTGACTTTGCATATTTTAGTTTTCGAGCTAAAAATTCTCTCTTGAAAACAGAGATGCACATTCTTTTCAAAAAAAAAAAAATGTGCATGCTTAAAAAGCTGCTCATATAGTGCAAAAATATGCGCATTTAGTTAGAAAATATGCAAAAACGTTCTTGTCATTCTCATAGTAAGAATCCTCTCATTTAACCCTAAATACATACATATATATATAGGGGAAAATTCTTGTGAGAACACATCTCTTATGTAATACTTCTTTATGTGAGAACAAATTTAGGTTTAGAATGTATGTAACATATTTTAGAACATACTTGATTTTTTTAATGAAACATACTTAACTTTTTAGAAAATGTGAAATAGTTTTTAGAAGATATGAAAACACGTTCTAGAACAACATACTTTTCCTTATTTTTTAGGAAATATACTTAACTTACTAGAAAATATACAATATTTTTTAGAACAACATACTTAAATTTTTTTTAGGAAGCATACCTGATTTTTTTAAGGAAACAAACTTAAATATGTAGAACATAAGCAACATTTTTTAAAACAACATACTTGTTCCGTTTTTTTCCTCGCATCACTTTTTTTTTTCATCAACTCCAGTGCAATTTCTAATTTTTGGGTATGAGAGAGGTAGAAAGGAAAAAAAGAGAGGGCCCATGTATTAGAGAGATAGTGAGAAAGGAAAAGCAAAAATAGAAAGTGTTGCAAGTAATTAATTATTTCTCTTTAGGAAAGTGTTGCGGGTGAAAAAAAAAACGGAGGAAGTACTTATTTAACTTCTTTTTTTAGGATACATACTTGAAGTGTATTTTTGAGGAAGTATATACGTAAGAGCATATATTTTATAACATATTTTTCTCTCATGTTATTTTGTTGATAATTAAAAAAGGGATGTTCTACGTGGTTGTTCTTGTGCTCTAAATGTAGTAAAGCATATATTCTAAATAGTTCTTCTAGTGTTCTGAATAGTCCTTGTTGTCTTCTAAATAGTTCTTATTATGTTCCAAATAGTTCTTAATGTATTCTAAATAGTTCTTGTTATGTTCTAAATATTTCTTGTCGTGTTCTAAATAGTCGGACTAGAGTTTTCATGTTCCTAATTTTTAAATTTATGAAAAAATAAATATGAAAAGTATTGTATCCTTTATTTCTGCATTTTTGAAACTAGAAAAAAAAACCAAAATTTACCAAAAAAACACCGAAATTTCTCCAAATTATTTGACAATTACTTACTTTCTTCTTTGGAATATGTTAAAAATAATTTAGAACATACTTGAATAATTTAGGACATAAGCTTGAAAATTTAGAACATGCATATATCAATATATGTATATGTGTTATTTTTTGAGGGGAAAAAATGTGTTCATAAAAAGATGTGTTCATGTTCTAAAGATCATAGCATATGTTCTAAAATGAGTTGAATATGTTCTAAAAAGAAAAACTTAAGTATGTTCTAAAAAGTGTTGCATATGTTCTAAACATAAATCTGTTTTCATATATGATATATGTGTTCACATACGGATCTATTCTCACTGAATCCTGATCCTATATATAAATTTATATTATACTCCTTTCGTTTCATTTTGATTGTTACACTTTGACATTTTACACTATTCACAAATTGCACTTTGATCTTCGTTTGTGATTTATACGTGAATAAAAACATAGTCATGTAAGATCTTGTTAGATTCGTCTTAGTATGTATTTTATTAATATGTACTTTTTATAATTTTTACAAATACAAAACTAGAGATATATATCGTCAAAATTTTGCATTGGCATGCGTGAAAAGTATAAGTGTGTAGATTAAAATGGAACGGAGGGAGTAAAAGTGAAGGGGAGAGGAAGATGGTGTCCCTCTCTATAAAGCCTGATTTACCCTTAATGATTTTAAATGACCATATATATTAAATAATCTTTTCTTCTTCTTACTTGCCATATATATTGAATGAAAAAGTTAACAATGAAATTGAATTTGAAATTTTAAGTAAATATTAAATTAAAGAGAATGATTTCCTCTTCTTACATATATGTGAATAACTCTGATAAAAAATTAAATTGATAATATAATTGATTGACACAATCACAAGAGAAATAAAAAACGTGAATGTCATATTAATAATTATATTGATAATATTTTAAAGCTTAAATGTTGTTTATTATTCGGTAATCTCTATTATATAAATCAAAGTCCTCCACTTATATTCAACGATTGAAACTTGATACACAAATTTTTTGACATTTATTTGAGCACAAGCTCTCTTGTGTTTAACAATGATAAACACATAACTGAAAAGAATCAACGAAACATTGATTTAACATATTAAAAAAATAAAAAATGTGTGTCCCAATCAAAATTTTGCAACACTGATGAATAACTAATTGAGAAAATAATGTTAATATGACTCGCACGCATAGCATGCAAAAAATTCTAGTATATATATATAACGCCCTTCATCTCAGAATACGCATTTTGCCATTTCAGGGGTGTGCCAAAATATAGTTTACCCTTTTTTTTCGGTTTGCGACCACAAGTCAACCTATTTCTACTTTTTCTCTACTTAGTATTATATTACCCAGTATTATATTACCCATTACTATCCATCACATCGACTTTTTCTCGCCTCCACTAAAATATTTCTCAGTATCTCCAATATTATCTATTTTTTCTTTGATAGCACCGTACATTCTTTCCTTGACTTTCGTTACAAAAGAAAATGAGTGATGAATTCTGAGTCGGAGTATAAATGTAAATATTTTGACATGAGCATACTATTTTATTAAAATGTTTCTTGTTTCTTTATCTGAGAATTGACAGTTCCTCTCTTTTCATGTGCATTTCAATATACCCTTTTTTTTCGTGCTACAATTGTATGAGAGTTCTGAGTTGCTAGACTGTTTGCATCATCTTATATCCTATACATGTTCCAGGGACGTGTTCGGATTCTAGCATTAATAGTGAAGCTGTTCTCGGTCTCCCACGCTGTTGCAGCAGCGATCTCCAGCTCTAATTTGCTTGGTTTACTAGAAGCTGAAGTGAGGAAGACAGATGACACGCTTGCAACACTTAATATTCTGGAGCTCCTGTTTGAGGTAAGCAAGTGCCATCTATACTTCCACGGCTCTCCTTTTCCTGTGTGTTATGCTTGCTTCTGTGATTTTGCACTTGCACAGGCGTATGCACCCATGACAACAAACTGATTCATAATATAAAAATGATGCACACTGCACAGATAAATTGATTCTGAACTTGTTTTGTGCTACCTATATGCTGTAGATTTTTCTACTTTTTTTTGTATTGTCTACTGATGGAAACATGAGTGGCAGAGCACAATTTAAGAAAGTGCTGCTTTAGAACTTGTAATCGTTTTCTGAAGCAGCAGCATAATTGACTAATTTTTTCAAATTATTTGTGAGGAGATTATATTTACTCTTCAAATTACTTCTTCTGTTTTTTTATGGCTGTACCATATTGACTTTTGACCCTCTTGTAGTCTTGTATTATGTGGACGTGAGGAAAAATATAGTCATGTAGGATATTTTTAATTTCGTCTCAGTATGTAATTTCATTATATCAACTTTTTGAAGTTTTTACTTATACATAATTAAAGTTGTTAATATTGAATATTGTGCATTGGCAAACGTGTCAAGACCTTTGTGTACAACTATTAGAAAACAGAGGAAGTATCTCTTATTTATAGTGATTCAGGAACTAGATCGAAAGGCAAGGGGCCCAATATTGAGATTGATCTAGATGGAAAAATTGTTGAAATGTTTTTGGAACCTCACACAACCGTACCTCAATTGTGTATGTCATGCTCCTGTCACTGAAAGTACAGTGAAATCTGAACTCTTCGCTGAGCAGCAAGGTTTCTCCATTCATTTTTCTTCATAGTCTTGCAACATGCGAATAGTAGAGACGTAAAAGACACACTTAATCCTATTCTTTTCTATCACGTGCCTTATCGTCTGTAAGTAACTTGCTTCATCTGGCATATAAGATTCAATAACTCTCTCTAAATCTTGAAACTACAGTTTTGCTGCTGTAAATTGCACCTATTTCTGCACGGAACTTTTCTCATATAAGACTTATTAATTTTATTTATTTCTAATGGTTTTTTCAAATACTTTGATGTTCGAAGATGGCAGAAACTGAATACGCAACAGAATTCTTGCCAAAAACAAGTCTTTTTCAACTCCTGGCGAGTATTATAAGGTATACCATAAGAAATTTATTTGCTTTACTTTCGCAAGCAACTTTTGAGAGCTCTTCAGCTTTGTAGAGCTCTGCGTAATGCACATTATCAATTGTGTTTGTTGAATATTTGAAATGATGTTTTGTTTTTCTAATTTTTTTTATATAGCAACTCTTCTTTGAAGCCGATAATAAGATCAAGAGCAATGATGATAAGTGGAAGAATACTTTCCAGGGAAAACATTTTTATGTTCGTCGATGAAACCAGTAAGACTTTTACTCTTTCCCTATGTATGAATAAGTTGTGATGCTTGCTGTTTTGTTGAAATGGCAACTAGTTGTTCTAGATGTGAATAAACACAACATAGCTGGTGCACATTTTTAGAACTTTCTCAGGCATGTGTAGATAACACATGGCCCAGTGAAATTTCAAATTTGTGATCCAAATTCCAAAAGGAGGAAGGGAGAGAATGCAGGCTGTTTTTCTTCAAGCATCTTTTCCCTACTGATTCTGTTTTATATCTTTTAGGTGTACTTGCAATTTTGTCGGAAATTGGAGGAAGGCTTGGGTCACCTGAAACTATAGACGACAATGAGTGTGAATCAGCAATTGAGGTAGTTGGTGAAATAGGTTCATGTAAGTATGCTGCCGATATTGTGTGGTTTACTTCAAGATGCCGAAATCATGTTCTCGGCATTTATTCTTGCTACTTTTTGCAATGGGCTAGTAAGCAACTCGGAACACACCAGTTATTGCCGACCTGTTTATTCTGTATAGTAAATTACCTTCTTTCATATGTTGTATCTGTTATCTGTAGTAGGTGAACAACCCTGAAAATTAATGGTCTATTGACTTCAGGTCCCTTGGGAAGAGCTTGGGTTTGTGTACTTATTGACTGTAGAACTTAATAGTGACACGCAGTTGGTAAAAATAGCCAGATCCATCTTGCAGGATCAATGTAGAGTGTGGAAATTGAATCTCTGCTACAAATTTCAATTTCATACAATTGAAACTTACTTCCTATAAGTATGTACATTTAATTATCTAGGTTAGCAAACTGTGATTCTATGTATCTTGATACTGTTGCTGAGGTTATTAATCTGGCTGATAGGATACGGATTTGGTGATCATTTAAAACGACCACTTTTTCATGTGCTAGACTAGTTATCAGTTTGTTAGGAAAAAGTATGCTAGTTGCTGAAGCTAGGATGGTAATCTTGGTGATCAACACTCTATATTGACCATCCTTTTCATTTATATTCTTTACTTTTTATTATATGTAATTGGTGTTTAGGAAAGTGAATGGCAAGGATGTGCATATCCTATTATCTTCCTTTATTACATAGTTCGAGAATCCGAATGTTTTAAATGATGAGCTTTGAAAGTTGATTTCTCCCAAATTATGCTGCTGGAATTGACAAAAAAAGATATCTGTTGTCAGATTTTTTTTTCTGAAAAATACGCCATGATATGAGTTCTTTTAATTTCTCCAACATCTTTTTTGAGAGAAGTCTACGGTCAAAGTTTGACCTTGAAAAACGTATGCATCTTATATTCTGAAGCAGAGGGTCTGTTTGTTTGAAGGGCTATGCTGTAGTATAAGGTGGTTTGTTCTTTCTGTGTTCTTTTTGTGCATATATGACCACTCTAGCATCTCGTTATGTTAGCTAGGTTAAAAATCTTGTCATTGTTGTTTAAAGAATTATCGACCCACTTTTTCCCCTCACTTCATTTGTGCATCTGCTTGTGGAATTTTTCTTGCTAAAAGATGATAGTCTGCGCAGTTTTATTATGGTTTCGACGACCTTGTTACATGGGCCTTATCTTTCTTGCTTTCAGCAACATCTGGAGCCGAGTTGTTAATCTCAAAATCACTGGAACTTGTAAGATTTTTGAGCAATACCGCTTTTGACAGGCAAAGACATGGTAAACAGCTGGTGAGCACTTCCTTGCCACAATGTTATTTTATGTTGTTGGCGTATCTTAAGCCCTTCGTTTTGCGTCACGATTGCTTCATCTCGATCTTGAGGTTGAATACTTGAATTGCTGTGGAGTCATGTGCTCTTGTTATTTATTTGTACTTACAATTTTGATGCTGCTAGTTAACTTTAGGAGGTGGAGACAGTAAAACTGTAAAATATAAAGAATTATCTTGATCAGGAAAAAATAAAAAAATAAAAATGTCCTGCTGTAGGCGTTAAAATAAAAAGCTTTTGGTGGTGCTTGCTTGATTGAGTCAATGTTTTTAGAAGTTCAAGGCGCTGTAGGATAGGGTTCCTTGATCTTAGGACAAGCATGAGGCTTGCTTCTTGAACTTATATGTGCGTGTAAAACTAAAGAAGTAATGATAGGTCTTCATATCTCAGAGTGCCTCGTCGAAGTCTCCTCACCCAGGTCTTTGTTTGGCAGCAGCTCCTTTGGCAAAGCGCCTCTTTCCAAAAACTGCTTTTGTCAAGATACCGTTCGCGGCATACCTCTAAATGTAGACTAAAGATATTTCCTGCTCCCTTCACAGGTGGACGGATGTTCGTGGTTGAAATTAATTTTCTATATGATCCTTTCTTGGTCTTGACATCCTGATGTTGAGTAATCTCTCAGTTATTTTGGCAAGAAAAAATGGTTATGAAATTTTGTTGTCCAACACAGGCTGCACTCCATGCTCTTGGAAACATTGCTGGAGCTAATCGATCCGAAAAAAGCATATTGCTAAAAAGGGAAGCTGAAGAAATTCTTCAACGGTTGATCTATGAAATTGCGTCCAAGACTTCGAAACTGACACCATCAGTGAGTAACCTCTTTGCCTTTCGTATGGGAAGTAAGTTTTTTATATTCCTTATAGATGTTGGTGATGGAAGAAAGCAGTGAACATGTGAACTCTTTTTGTTGATTTATCATTCAATATTCTATGTTCATGTTAGGCTGTGTATTGGTTATTGTATAGTTGTTTAACTGGGGATTTTTCTTGTTTCTGGCAGGGGTTGTTCTTGTCAGTTCTCCAGCAAGATTCAGAAAATCGCATGGCAGTGAGTGTCGAATCTTATCATTAGCAACTTTAAGTTGTATTGCTTCTTAAACTATTCAAAATTTTACATTATACCTTTTTTTGCAAGTTGAAACAAAAAATCTACTCTACTATGATTTTCCTCATAGTCCTCTCAATTAGTGAAGGATCTGTTTCTTCCTAAAGATGCAACTGAACCGTGTTGAGAACCAGGAATAGTTTTTCCCAAATTTCAATGCCAAGTACATCAACCTGATGGTTCAGCTACACATTTAAACAAAGGAAGACATGTACGGCTTGATAAATTTATGATTGCCTATTTCTTGATTTAAAGCTGCACCTTCTTGATCTACTATTGTTGGAAGGTCCAGTTCCAGTTTTCCTTGTAAGTAAAAGAATGATAGAAACACTTCTTGAAAGTTAATATAGACATGCTGGATGCTGGATGCTGGCTGAAGCTGCTTGTTTCTCTTAAGCCAATTGTAATAGAGAAAATTTGGTGGTAAAGTCCAGAAGCTGTTTGGTGGTGTAGGAAAACTAGACCTAAAGGTGAAGGTGGAGCTCTAATTTAGAAGAGAATTCAACCTGGTTGAGGTTGCTAGCTCTCTGAAGTCTGAACAGTGCTGAGCAGTGTTACCTATTTCACCCCTGTCCGCCGCAAACCACGTTCCAATTCTCTCGTTCTACATCGCTAGCGCACCACTTCACTCTGGTGCCATTTGGAATGCTTAAATTAGCGTACCCAATCCCCTAATATCAGATGTTACGCACATCTTGTAGACCCGCCTGAATTAAGGGATTTTTGAGATCTAGAGTTAGAATTGTTAAATCGTGGATCTATAGATATGAAATCTTGTTGATTCAGATGCGAGATATTGGGGGGTTTTCTACCTGGAGTTAGAGCAATCAGACTGGTCATGTCTCCATCGATTATTGTTCCGGTGATGGTATCCGGCGAGCATGTTTGCTCTTCTATCTTTTGGCTCTTCTAGTGGATAGCATGCTTCCCTTTTTGTACTTTCTTTGTTGTTTTTGGTGGGTGGGGATGTAGAAATTCACATGGGCGTTTAAGTTTTTCCCTGATGCACTGCTCTAATTCCTTTGACTTCACCCCCCACCCCTCCCCCCCCACCCCCCACCCCCACACACACACACAACAAAAAAAAAAAAAAAAAAAAAAAAAAAAAAAAAAAAAACATTCTTCCCTGTGATACTTAAATAGTCATATCATGACTACAGAAAATGTCTTTAATCTGACTTTATAATTGAAAATGCAACTTGATTATATAGGTTAAAGAAAAAGTATCCAAACAGATTTATAGAATTTCCCCAAGTTATATTATCATTAATCACAGATTTTTGTTCCAATTTCGTACCAAATAAAATCCCCAAACCGTCAAAAATCTTCCAACTAGAGAATTGTATTACCGTACCCCATTCGATGGTTCAGATTTTTTTCACGTATTAGGGTACACGATGCAATTTATGAGAGCTACTTTTTTCAAGGTTTCCCTGTTCAACCACATTTTTCTCTTGCATATCGTACTAACCGGTTCCTATTGTACATTATGCCTGTATTTTTTAGATTTGAACACATTGCCTTCTTTATAGGGCTATAGGTTGATATCTAGGTTGGTGGCTCGGCCATGGTGCTTGATGGAAGTCTGCTCAAGACAAGAGATTATAAGTATGGTTACTCATGCTTATACGGAAACCACTAAAATAGGTATTTCCAGACTTTGCATATCATCTTTTATTTTCAGCTCATAGCAGTTCGGGAACCTATCAGTCTCCTTAAGGCTGGATTGCGTGCATCTAAGCTCTTGTGATGCAGAGTGATATTCGCTAAAATTCCTTCAGAACTTGATGTGTCCACTTTACGGAGTATATACTTAGGTCTTTTGAATTTACTACAAGTATTCTTAGGTTCTTTTTTTTTGTTGTGATATGAGGTTAGCATCATTATCAGTATTGTTATCATCATTGTCTGATTTCTTTTTTGCAGGCATGGAAGCTAGATATAATTGTTGTTTCTCGATTCACAAGGCTTTGGCAATAACAAACCCCAAGAGTGATTCTGCTCTTGCTGGAGTATTGGAGAAGGTACTATTTCTGAAGTCTCAGTTGAATTCTATCTACGTGCTGGCTTTCATTTCCCGCACTTTGTTTTAAGATATCTCTATATTACCAACCAAACCTCCCCTCTGTGTGTTTATCCCCAGCCTTCCTGTTATTACTACGCATAACACATACCTTGATCTGAACCTGCCATTCTACATTTCCCCCTCTCCATTTCAATACATCAATGGTCAGGTGTCAACTGATTATGACTTCTTTCAACAGTCCCATATTATGAGCAAAAGACTGCAATTGTTTGGCAAAAGCAGTTTCTAGCTATTGTAATTGTTGTTAGGTGTTTGAGGTTAGAGATAGTTTTAGAGTAATTTTGAAGGTGAAATATACTTGACTTTTTATTCTTTTACTAATCCAACAGCTGGTTTCACCGAAAATTAATTGTTTTGAAGATTTTGAGGAAAGGGTAAGGAATCAAATAGGTTGATCCCCTTGATGTTTCTTTACACATAATGAATCCCTTTACCCTCCCCTTTCCCCCAAAGTCCTCTACGCTCATTACCCACCTACTCCTAAGGTTTCACTTACCCTTCCCCTCTACCTTAACCAAAAATTACCACCACTAGAACCACCACCCCAACCACCGACCCACTACCCTAGGCACCACCAACACACCCTCCCCCATAACGACCAACTAACCACCACTGCACCGTACAGAAACCACCACGGCACCACCTCATCCACATAACTCATCCCATAAGGCACCACCAACTCAAAAAAAGCACCCTTGAAAACCCCCACTTCCAACCCACCAGAGAAAACCCCCAACCACCCATAAATCCATCATTACTTCCTCCAAAACAATAAAACCACCCAATTCCACCAACACCACTTGAAAAATTATAACACGAAAAGTTTGAAAAAAGAAAATCAAGAACTAGAAAGGAGGAACCTTTTCTCATCATTTATTAAGGATTTAGATGGTCAAAGTCGACCATGAGAAATCTAGATCTAGTGTTTTTATGGTTGAATTTGACCTATTAATACCTTACCATTAATGGTGGTAGAGAAGAAAAAGAAAGAAGAAGGTGGTGGCTAGGGGCAGCGGCGGGGCGCAATGTGGCAAAGGGGATCAGGGAGACGGTGCGGCGAGGGGCAGCGTGCGGTGAGCGGGAGGCGGTGCTGCGAAGGGGCGGCACTGTGGTGGTGAAGAGAGAGTAGTTGGGACTTGGGAGAGAGGAGAATATGGTGGAGCTATGGTGGAGCTATGGTGAAGAGAGGAAGAGGAATTCTCTACCCAAAAACATTTTTAATCAAAGGGTTTTGCTTTCCGATTCCCTTGTTTCTCTTTCTTAAACCCTCTCCTTTCTCATCCACAAACCAAACGCCCCTTAACATTTAATAATAGTTTTGCGACATCTAAGAGCTTCCGCAAGTCAACATAGTTACTTTTGCCAAACAGGTCAGAAGCTACCTTCAAACTCTCCTGCACCAAACACCACTTCCCACCTATAATAGAGTTTTGACTTGGTCGAATACTGAAATGTCTGAAAGCTATTGGCATATCATGACAAAGAATATAGTAATTAGCAGTCTATATTATACCATGATGCTAGAGATATTCATCAGCTAGGTCATCCTTTCTGCCATTCCATGGAACCATGCAAAACAAACCTACTCTAGTGATACTAAAATTTCTTTTCTTTCTGCGAACATAAAACTTCTTCATTGAACTCTTCAGTTGTGAGACAATGATCTAACCGAATCCAATCTAGCAAGTATTTATTACTCGTAAACTAATATCTACATTTCTTCTCTAAAGCTGTTGAAGATTTATATGTTGCAGAACAACAAATCAATATCGGCATTTGCAATATATAAATACTCTTTAATTGATTACATTTGCGGAACATGCTGAGGTTTTGCATAAATATTAAAGCAATTGACACATGAGATTCCTCTCCAAGATCCAACAACCCATCTATACTCTCCTTTGCAGCAAAGAGAACCCTGAGAAATACCCAATAGTTTGTTGATAAAGTTTTTAACTGTCTGTAGTACAATAACACTGCATGAATTATAAAATATGTTATGTTACTTTAGCCGTGTGGTAAGTGCTTTTATAAAACATTGATGCCCGTGTATCAATATTTTCTTAGTACAAATTTCCGGGGTGGACGTGTATTTGATTGAGGATAAACTAGCTTAGAGTTTTGTTGAAAACTAGTCACAAATTTGAAGATATGATTGTGAATGGGAAAATACTTGACAATTTTCTCATGCCTGCCACATTTTGTGTTCTCCAGTTGCAGGAAGCTGTTAAACGGGGGCCCTTTCTTGCAGAAAGGAATCGTGATGCACAGCCAACTATTACGACTGACCAAAGGTTTTAGATCTTCTGTTGCTTCTTGCTAAAAGTGCTTCATATAAACTTTGTAAGGAGAGGTTTTGTAATAAAATGCATTTACTTTTGTACAAACTAGTGGAATTTGGTCTCCTTTCAAAAAAAAATTGGTATGTGCTGCTAGTTGCTCTGTTGTGGAGAACCTATATGACATTTTGTATCTTTCAGGCGTTAAAACACACAGAATGAGACCTTTACTTTTATTGGATTTACTTTGGTTTATGGGTGATTTATCTTGTAAGTCGTGTTCTATGATTTAAAGTCTTGAATAAAGAATCACAAAGAAGCAGTTGCACTTTCTTTCCTTGAATGTCACTAGTCAGTAGCGATGTGTTAATTCAATCCGAATTTGATTCGAATCTGACAAGACTCTAAGAAAAAAAATCTGATAAAAAAATCTGATTCAAACCCGAAAATATAAAGGTTCAATGTGGATCCTACAGGTGGAGTTTAGTTTAATCTGATAAGTTCAACATGTGTCTTATCATTATTGTCACCTCATCAACCAGCGGATCTATCAAACACGAGATGAAAGATAAGGCTGCCTTAAGCATGACTTGTGTTTGATGTAAATGCTTGTCCCTTTCTTCCCCACTCCAAAACCTCACTCTTTCTGCTAAAGTATTGCAGTCCTTTTATTCTCAAAGGTAAGATATAGCAATTTACTAATTTTTCTTGTTCATTTCTTAAATTTTCTGAATTTGTAAAATTTCACCTTTTTTTGGATAATTAAACTACTTATGGGTCTTTTCTGTTTCTTTTTTAGTGTTCGTTGTGTGCGTTCAATTTGGCAACATTAGCCTTTTCATTTTACTTGTTCCTTGATTTTTTCAGGAAGTTTGAGACTATAGAGTTCCTTTATTTAGGACCTGTTCTCCCCAGTTTATTTTCAGTTCGGTTCAATTCAATTCAGTTCAGCTCTGGATAATACTTTTACTCTTATATACTACTATTCATTTCAGTTCAGTTCTATTTAGTTCAGTTTAATTATGTTCAGCTATTTTATGTCAAAGAGAACAGGCCGTGAGAAATAAATATGGCTTTGATTTGGGTTGTCGTGATAACATAGATTTTTTTTTTGACATCGAGAAAACATACAAAAGAAAATAAAACTAAAATAAAGGGATATAAGCCTTTCGGAGCGAAGTAGCAATGTCATGTGCCTTCTAAACCCCAGCATGAGTGACCTGTGTGATGCGACACCACTGAAGCAAGTCACTTGTAGCGTGAACACTCCATTGGATGGCAAGGGGAGGATGCGCATCGGGAGCCAAACTTCGGACCAAGTCTGCAGAGTTGGATGAGAGAGCAATGCTTTGATAACCTTGTTCGTGAGCCCAGCGAAAGGTATGGAGGCAAGCTTGTGCTTCGGTCTTATGGGGCGAAGATGCACTAATACACAATCTCTAACCACTCTCTACATTGGTGGTTGGATCACAAGCCACCCAAGCAATACTAGTAATAGGGGTATCCCGCTTCCATGATCCATCACACTGGATGTGAACATCTGGAGTACCCTGTGGCGATTGGCCGATATTGGCAATATGAAATCCAGGAGGGAACATAGGGTCATGAGTGGAAGGTGCAAAAACTTGAGGTTGGGAGATAAAAGATGAGTTTAGTTGGACAAGTTGAGTCACAAAGGTACGAGCAGTGTCCAGAGTGAGTGTGATTTGCCGAAATATTAAGTCATTATACTAGATGGCCCAAATAGTAGCAAGGAAAAGAGGAATCTGATTGCTAAGACCATCCGCCTATTGCCGAAGATCTAGAAGCCAAGCTATGATCTAATCCTTAAAGGAGATATGAAGCGATGTTTGAGATAAAATGCCAATTGGACCAGTGCGCTAAGCTTCAACAGCAAGAGGGCAGAGGCGAAAGAGGTGTTGACAGTCTCCCAACCCCGTAAAACAAATTTTGCCGTCTTTCAGAACCTTAATACCCTGGCGTCGAAGATTAGAGGCAACATCAATACTACTATGCTAGAGTTTCTAGAGAAATAGTTTTCATTTTGGCATGATATGAAGACAGAAAAACATCGTATCTCTATGGGGTTCATGCTACAGATGTTTTGTTTTTGAGAAAGAATATAGTACCCAGATTTAGTAGTATACTTACCTAACGTAGTAAATGGCTGGTATTGGTAGTCGGGAAGATCACCCTGAAGGGGCAGTTCAGCTGCTGAATGTGATGGACACTTTGGGGGGGGGGGTCTGGAGTCGTCGAACGTTCTAGGCTCGATGATTAGGCAACATGAGAGAGTGAACTTTCAAAGTAGCAATTTCAAGCAAAGGGGCATTATCTTGAAACCATGGAATTAAAACTCTCTTGTACCATTACAAAACGGCCATTCTGTAACGGATTTTGGATTTGTCGTTCCGTGAGATCCCGTTACGAAATGCCATAACACTTCTCGCCGCGTTGTCCGTACCATAATGCGAACTAGCCGTGTTGGAACGCTTTTATCCTCGTTACATCCGTTCTTTTCAAACATTGGCTATGATTATACTATATAGCTGATGAAAGATGATATTATGATAGATTTGACTACATTAAGTTGTAATAATGCTTAATAAACTAAAACAATGCAAATAAGATTTGAACATATTAATGTGAATTTTATTTTAAAAATCACGCCACGTCGGCCGCGAAACGTTCTATTTTCCTGTTACAAGCCGTTCCTGCGACTTCGTGAACGCGACCACGAATGCGTTTGTTTTCCCTGCTTGAAACAAAGGAACTTTTTTCCGTCCACCCAACTATGCTTAGAGGCGACTAAGCGCGAGGCTAGCCTAATCTTCCAAGCATAATGATCCAGCAATGTGGCTTGTTCTTTGTAAAGACCACGAAAGCCCCAAGAACTCTGATTGTATAGAGGGCAAAGACAGACAAGAGAAACACCATGAACTTTTCTAGGGAGCCATTACCTTAGAAACTAGGAGTCGGGGTTGTGATGAATGCGCCAAATTTTCTTGAGCAGGAGGAACTGATTGTGAATTGCAACACTCCGAATTCCCAGGCCACCCGCTCATTTAGGAAGATGAAGAATCTCTTTTTTCCACCAAGCTATCCCTGAGGATAAGTTATTACTCCCAAAAAAATCTAGAAATCATAGCCTCCAACTTATTGGTGATGGTGATAGAGACCAAAAACACTGAGAGAATATGAGCAATGGACGCAATGATGACCGAGGTTATAAGAATTAACTTCCCCGCTTGACTAATATGTCGGTGACTCCAGGTAGAGATTGGAAACCTTATCAAGGAGAAAAGTAAAATGTTGAGATTTCTTATCCTAAATATCAATGGGAGCCCCAAGGTAAGTCCAGAGCGAATAATGAGACTCCAAATTAAGCAGACTTTTGAAGGTCTGAATCATAGGCTTGGGATTATTCGAATTGAACTTAACATAAGACTTACGCAAACTAATTAATCATTTACCCAGAATTGTTGCAAAAACGTTCCAGTAGACTTGAGAGTGCAGCACACGAATCAGTTGATGCTTGAAAGAAAAACATAGCATCATCTGCAAAGATGATGTGAGAAAATTTTGCGGCCCCGTCCGACAGATACGAATGCCTTCAAATTGACGGATATCAATGGCGAGAGAACTCGTGCGGGAGAGAATATCCATACAGAACAGGAACAAGTATGGATAAAGTGGTCCCCTTGGCTGAGGCCGCAATGGGATTTGAGCAGAGAATTAGTCTGACCATTGATGATGACTTGATACAAAACTATAGTGATACATTGACTAAACAACTGTAACCAGGAATCCGAAAAGCCATAAACCTTAAGGATCTTTAGAAGTAACAACCAACTATTGGTAACCAGGAATGCGGAAAGCCATAAGCCTTGATGATTTTTGGAAAAAAACAACCAACTAACTAGATCATAGGCTTTATTCATATCGAGCTTCACAGCAGCCAAGTATTTGCCATTGCGCTTCTGTTTATTGATAACCTGCGTGAGCTCGTGGCTAACAAAAATACTATCATCCATATGATGGCTGGGAACAAAGGCATTCTGATAGTCTGCGATTAAAGCTGGTAAAAGTGGTTTCATGCGATTGACCGACATTTGGAAGGCTAATGGGCCAGAATTGAGTAGCCTCCTCGGGAGCCTGAACTTTCGACGGTAACACTATGAGCGATTAGTTCCATTCTTCAAGAATAAAGCCAGGGGAGAAGAAACGTTTGGCAGCGTTGATCACATGTGACCCTAGAAGGTCCCGATGAAGTTCGAAAAATTCGGCCGAGGAGCCATCACTACATGGAGATTTAGAGTTGCCGCCAATGGCAAACATGGCTTCTTTGATTTCCTCATCCGAAACGGAATGAGAAGTTATTGTTGTTGAATAGGAGTTAGATGAGGCACAATTCTCGCAACACTAGATCAATGGAATCACTATGAGCAGGAGAGAAAAGGGGTGGTGGATCCGCAACCTTAAATGATTCTTGAAAATATCCAAGGATATTGTCTGAAATGCACGCTGATCATCTGTCGATTGTCCATTGATAACATGTTTATATACTCATTTTTATGTGATATATTTGTGTGTTTTCACCATATTTTTCCCATATATTTAATCTCTTAGAGCTATTATTCTTTACTTTTCGCTATTGCTCTTCTCGGGTGTATTTGTTTTGTTTTTTTGTAGGATTATGGCGTTTATTGGAGTTGATTGGGATTTGCACGAAAGCTTGGATGATTGCGGAGCATTCAGATGGATTGATAGCTTTATCCGGCGATGATTTTGAAGATATATTGCGATATGGTGTTGGTAACCATTAATTACCATGCCTAAGGAGCTACAAAATGGACTTTTGATAGCAAGAGAACAAAAAACAGCATAAACCGCCACCCTTTGGCGGTCCTTTCAAGCTTACCGCAAGGCCATGGCGGTCTCCAATTTCAATATTACGTAATCTTAGTTTTAGAGTGTTTTAGGAGTTCAAATCCTAGTCAAACTCCTGGTATTTGGATAGATATAAATAGGTTTTGGATAGAATTTTAAAAGGAGATTCTTTTAGAGAAAAAGAACGTGAGATTGGTTTTGCATACTTGGACACTTCATGTTATTTTTCACGCCATTCTCCTTACTTTCATCAAGTCTTGTTTCCAACATTCAAGTTTGCAATTTCATCAATTAATTCAAGTATTATTTTCTCTTCTCTATTCTATTTATTATTATTGTTAATCATGCTTTCTTTTAATATTTATTTTGTTTATTCAATCATCATGTGTGAGTAGTTTTCTATTCTAGGGTTAGGTTGAACCCTAACATGAATTTATGCTTGTTTAATTCCCAATTCCCAAACTTTGATTAATTTATGATTCATTTATTTTAGGGTTGGTTTTAATTATCAATTTATGACTAGAAATAGTATAATTTGAATGTGATTATTTTTGCAACGAAAGTTGAATCTTAATCGAATCTAGAACCTAATTTAAGATAAAGGAAATCATCACGAAAGTAGTTGATGGAATTATTAGATTAGGATGTTAGGATGCTATGTCTAAAGTCCTTAATTTGCATGACTCCGTGAAAATAGGCATGATTGCATTGTTAGGGAAACTATTGATTGATCGAAAGAAATCCTTAGTATTATTAGGGCGCGTCCATCCTATGAGTTATCTATTAGTTAATTAAGGGAAAAGGGATTATTCGTGGCATTGATTCGTGTTAGTGGGGATACTTAAACCTAGATGTCTTTAGTCTTTGATTCACTCTTGATAATTTCATTTGCTTTAGTTATTTAGATTAGTTCATCATCACTTATTTGGATTACTTGCTTAGTATTAATTAGAGTCAATTTAACTACTTTGAATCAGTTAGTCTCTTGGGATTCGACCCTTACTTGCCCGACTACATTAGTTAGGAGGAATAGTTAGGTTATTTTTGTTAGGTACACGACACGCCTTTCAAATTTTGTTGTCCATGCTTATCCTTCAATAAATAAATGTATTTGTTCCTTTGCCTCTGGGGCATCTTATTGAAGAAGAATTTTGATGCTAAGTCTTCGTGCAAAATGTGAGCATCTTTGGATCTTTGCAACCAATAAGAGTAAGCAAGAATAGATTAGTCAATGAGGGTGTGACATTGTTGCATTAAAGCATTACCCTAGGAGATCGTTGTAATGTTTGTTGCAATGTTGGTTAGTTGATCTGAAAGGGATTTCCAATTGATGCCCTAGAAGACTTTATGGTCTAGGCACCATTTACGCATCTTCGACCGAGTAGAAAAAAGATGGCAGGAAAACCTTATATATCTTATCCTTGAATTGGCAACGTCCAAACGTCTAAAAACATTTTAATAACTTCAGGATGTTGTAAACACCAATTTTCAAACTAATATGGTCGAAGACACTGCTGAGTAGGAGGTTCAGATCAGTATAGTACAGTAGCGTTATCAGAATGAAGGATTAGAAAGTTGTGTATGTTGCTTAAAGGATACTCATCTAACGAATCTAGTGAAGCATAAGCTCGATCTAACCTTTCCAAAATTAGGTCGTCCCCTTCACGACCATTGGTCCAAGAAAATCTTGAGCTTGAGAAAGGAGATTGGATGAGACTATAACCTCCTAGCTTATCAACATAATGGTCTACTTGGTTGATGTCACCAATTATTAAATAATTCGAATATTGGGAAATGAGATATTGGAGCTTATGTAATCCCCCACAATTTTAAAGAATTTTTATAAATATATTCAAGTATTTATGTAGTTATATTTAAATTCAAATGAGTTTGGAAAATGATTTGACTATTTAAAAAGGGTTGACTATTTTTAAAAGTCAAATGAAATTATTTTTCATAGATTAATAAAATTAGAAATATTTTAATTAAGCATGTTTTAATAAAAGTTTTAAATATTAGAACTATATTGAAAATGAAGTTTAATGGAATCGAAAATCCAAAAAAGGATAAAAAGGGAAAGAGTCATTTGATGACTAAAGTCGTAAATTGTCCATCTTATTAGTCATCAAGTTTCATTAAACATAATCTCTTTTCCTAAGCCCATAAAGAAAAGCCTTTATATAAATATCCTAAAAACCCAAATTATTTCACCCTACACATTATTTTTCTCCAATTCTCACGTCACTTTCTCTCTCCCTCTCTTCGACTTTTTCTCTCTCCTCTTCGTGCGCCATTGTTGTTCGTTTCTCTCTCAAAGTTCGTTTCTTCTTCTTCAAGTAACATTTCTTGTTCAACAAGAAACGTCACAAATCTTTTTCAAGAACCAAGAACCACTGCCGACGGGTCCTTGCCGTGTGCTGTGCTGGCCGGCGCTATTCTTCTTCCATTGTTGTTGGTTGTTTTCTTTCTTCCTTCCTAAGATTCCATTAAAAGACTAGTTTTTATGTTATTTTATTATTATTTATCATGTTTGCTAATTAAATTACTGTTTTATATACACATATATTTTCGGTCATCATGATTATTATTATTATAATAAATTTCAGATTTATTATGTTGAGTTTATTTTTAGTTTTAATCATGGAAATAAGAGTCTTTAGGGTTTTAAATTTCTAAAAACTAAAGTTATGTATTATAAAGTACTTCCTCTATTTCTAAATAAGTGCAACATTTCCCATTTTTGAAATGTCACAATAAGTGCAACATAGCTCAAAATGGAAAATTTATTTCTATTTATTTACAGAATTGCCATTACTTAATTCCCCCAACAACACAATTAATTTATAATTTACTAACCTAAAACAACCTTAATTAATCAATATCCCTAATCCCTCCTCTCATCTCAGCAACCTGCCACCTCTCTCCTTATCTCAACCCACCCCTTTTTCTCTCCTCAACTCAACCCACCCAACCCCTTCTTCCCAACGCAATACACCACCCCGACACCACCACCACCAGCACCCCAAACTCCACAGCAACACCAGCCCAAACCACCACCATCCCGACACCACATCACACCACCGACGAACCTCAACTTTTTCTCTCCTTCTCTCGCGTCCTCCATCAGCCCGACACTAGGACACCACTACACCGTCGCACCATATATCACACCACCTGACCCTTCTCTCTCCTCCTTCGTTTCCTCTAACTCCTCCTCCTCCTCGCCTTCTCTCACCTCCTCCATCACTCCTTTCTTCATCTCATATAGTTGTAGATCTAGGGTTTCGGCACCACCACACACCAGATTTTTGAATGGTGTTAGGGTTAGTGTGTTGGTGCGACGGTGGTGATGGGAAGAGGCAAAAGATATCGGCGGTGGTGTTGGTGAAACAAGGGTTAGGGTTTCGATTTTTGAACGGTGGTGGGGTTGGTGGCATGATGTCTTGGTGCAATGGTGGTGGTGGGGAGAAACTATGGATGATGGTGGAAAAATCTTACGTGGTTTCCGGTGGGTAGATTTGGGGGAGGGCGTTTTTCTGGTGGTGGTGGTTGTTTTCGTGTTTTTTTATTGGTAGTGGTGGTGGTGGCCAGTGGTGGCGGTGTTGAGGTGGATGGTAGGTGGAAGGTGTTTGAGATATAAAGTTGTTAGTTAGTTAGGGTAGATATTTTATTTAATTAAGTTGCCTAATTGTTTTTTAAGTGTGGTCCCCAACTTTCTCTCTCTAGATGTCTTGGTCTGTGTGCCACTTCTCTATGTTGCACTTATTTAGAAACGGAGGAAGTATGAGATTTATTTAGTATGTAATTTTAAATACGTTATATATGTTTTGAGGATGGTTATTAAATTTTATAGGTGCTGTAATTTCAGAAAAGAATGATTTATGGATCTTTTAAGGATTTTTAATTGCTAGAGCAGTAGTACTATACTAAGAATTAAAAATAACGTAAGTTTGATACCCAAAAACGATTTTAAAACGTGTTTTAAGGGGGTTTTGATCGTTTTAAAGCTGCTGTAATTTTTGGTTCAAGTTATTAATTTTCGTTACATTATTTTCTAGGCGGAGATTACGTTGTAGGAGACTTTTAACGACTTAAAAGTGGCCTACAGGCTAGTATATACAAGGTACGTACATTATTTACGTGCTATGTGGTTTAAAAGCATGTTCTAATAGTATTTTAATATTAGTATCATGTATAGGAACCTATTTGTTCATATATGTGAATGCTGGAATTTATTTTACATGTTATATGCCTGTGTGCAACATGTGATCTAAAAGTGATTATGTTATCAGATTATAAATGTTTGTATGGAATGATTGATGCAAGCATGTTAAGTTAGTTTATTTATTAATTCGTGTATGAATTAATATAAGTTAAAGTGAATCATGTATTACATGTATTCTTTGAGTATTATTTATTATCTTATGAGGGTCGTGGACCTTATTTGGTAAGTTACAAATTATACCTATATAAAGATAAAGTTTATTGTTGGCTAGGTTCAACAAGTAAGTTAGTAAAGAATAAAAAGAATTAAAGGAGTCTTGGATTGTAAGTTGTGATCACTTGTTAATCCAAAGATAAAAGAAGTTCTGTTATGAATGTTTGATTATAAATTATGTGTTACTTGTCTGTAAGTGTCAACACAAGTAATAAATGTAAATAACGTAAAGTGTAACGAGAATAAGTTATAGACTTTAGACTGGTGCACATCTAGAGTTGGACACTAAGGGTTGGAGTACATGGTGGTAGCTCATGGCTTTTCTAGGATTGGATTGATCACCATCCCTCTTTCAGTTCAAAGGTTCCTCGATATCGCAGGTCATTTCTGGAATACGTGGTAGCTCCCGTATTTCATATCATTAGTTAAGTCAACTTGTCCAATAATTATTCCATTTAAAGGAAGAAATAATGTTTAGAGTCTAGTTCAGTAGAAGTTGTCTGCAAATTATTATATGCTTATATTATTATTTATCCCTGCAAGTTATTTATGTAGTATCATGTTTAGGATTATTTATGTCTGATATGTAGAACTCAGCTTTGTTGATTACGTGCTTGTTTGTGTGTGTGATCATGGCTTTGCCTATTGATCATGTGATGATCCTTCCGGTGAGCAGAGTAGATATTGCATTGACATTACAGGTTCGCAGATGCATCTCATTGGCAATCTGGAATGGAGAGACTATTTATATATCTAGCGTAGTTTAAGTTGTTTTCGTAGGAACATGTTATTTCAGATATTAGTTTATTTAAGTTGGTGTGTTTAGTTTCAGACATTTGTCATTTATTTAATAAGTTTTAATAAAGTTGATTTTTAGTGAATTGTTTTCCACTGCAAAATTCTGAGTAAGCCGATACGTTATCACACGGGCGATAATGCCTGGGTAATTCTCTAAGTTTTATATTATAAAGTTATTTTTAGAAAGAGAGAATTATCGGGGTGTTACAGCTTATGCCAAAGCTGAAGACGAAGGTGATAGCACGATTCCCCGATACAATAACAAGACATATCATGTCTTACCATTATTAACAGATATCTTACAAAAAACATAGTGGTCTGAGCTACTAATTACAATGACATCAAAAGGACACCAGCAAAAAACTACCAACCCACCACTAGACCCATAACATCTACACCTACTACTTTAGTTGGATTAGTGCTACACATTAAACGTTGTACATAAGAAACATCGGACTTAGTTTCCTGCAACATCAAAAACATAGGACAGGATGTAGTGTGAGCCAGAGCAAGTAGGGCAATGTCGCTTTATCTCTGGACTTTGAACCCCAACAATTGAGTGACATGATATTAATGGAGTAACTTGTTACTGGTCTGAGTCAGTAACTACCCGAGTGGGCTCATCACCCAAAGATACAAGCAATGTGAAATGCAACTCCATATTCCTCTCATGGCTAGCATGATCATCATTCTCAAGGTCCTGCTGGCGGCTGCGTTTAGTCGACCACGAACTCGAGGAAGAATCAGCCGACACTCGAGCTTGCCTCTTCTTCTTAAGGCGAGAAGTTATATCGTCCCCAAGTTCAACGCCCAATGTACAAGCCATCGAGACATCATTTAAAGCTTTGGCTTTAAAGTGGGAGTTAGGGGAGGAAGAAGGAACATTTTAGCCTCCCTTCATTTCCCATTGTTCAAGATGTCGAACCCTCTTCTTGTGAATAACCAAGCCTGGGGAACCACTTGAAAATTGTCAAGAGAGAGACTCCTTTGCATATAGCCCACCCGTCGTCTTTTACCTGCCAATAACACAGTATCCTGTTGGACACCAAGCACGAAACGCGGACCACCATGGGTAGTAGAAGGAACAACAGGCCTTTGAGTGCCTGAGCCCAACCGCAAAGGCGGGCCGTTTTATTTAGACTGATTCTCATCCCTATATTTTCATTACATTATTGTTTTTACTTTTTGTATAATCGAGCCACTTCTTTTTCCTTTTAGAATATCAAACTAGTTTCCAGTTCAAAGCAATACCCCGGGTCATCAACTTTTTCATGTTAAAAAATATCGTTTAATGTTGCATAACTTATTGGTTAGAACTTGAGTATATTCACTTGAAGTCACATGGTCAAATCTTATAGGAGCATGTTTCTATTTTTTAAATGTGCATAACGATGACATAAAATTAAACAACTAAAGGGAGAATGACACGTGACACATAGACTTGCCTAAAAACGTACGCTTTTTAGTATAGATAACTAGTATTTTGGTCCGGGTGATTCCCTTGGTTAGTTACAATTATCAAATACTATAGTATTAGACATAAATTTCATAATTGATTATATTAGTTTTTTGTAATATTTTGTCTAGTGCGAAATAGGAAAATGGACATTATGGCATAATGAGTTGTTTAAAAAAAAACCTATAAGGAGTTGGAGATAAATATAACGATTTCAATGGAATTAGGGTAAAAGAATGTTATTACATGATAAAAGTGTTAGAGATCAAAAAGTTGGTCTATGACTTTGTAATCACATATAATTATAAGACTTTATTATGTTTTATATTAAGCATTAGTATTAAAATTGTAGTGGATCAATGAGTAAAACACGCACATTTTGTTTTTTAATATATCTGTATAGATAGATTTGATATTGCAACTTTTCAAGTGAGGTTTTGCATGAGGTCCTATTCGGTGGCTAATTTTGCTTCGAAATTTGGACGCTCGTTATAGAAGCCTTTCATTGGTTGATAAGTGGATTTGGGTTTTTATTATGCTCCCTTTGTTCGATCTTGATGTACTCATGTTCGTTGCTAGTCGGTTTCAATATGATTGCCACATATTACTTCCTGCAATCTTCCAATCATTTCTTTGCTTTAACAAAGGAAAACTCGATCCTTTATACATCGATTACCAATTAATTTGATTTTCGTACCCATTAAACACATTATGATATCGTCAGAGTTGCTTCGTGCTCTGCAACGTTGGAAGTTTTGAACCTAAACTTGACACATACCGGCTAAGTCTGCCTGTTATGAAATCTTAACAACCTAGTCTGTTGATGTCCCGTGGCCTCTATGTCTCCAATCGGCTGTCATGTCGACTTGCTAGCTGCTCCACATCCTTGTACCTCACTAGTCATTCCCATGCCAGATTTCATGAATAACTTTAAGATCCCAAGTGTGATTGCTAAGTTATAATCTTCCTCCTCGCACTAAAGTCTACCATGGCGAATAAGTTGCTCCACAAGGGAAGAATCCAGGGGATTGTTTGTATGATTCCTTTGTTGGAGTTTATAATAAATGTTTGTGAAGGAAACTCAAGAGTTGCTTCAAAAGAGAATGTGAAGAGTCCCACATTGATAGAATAATAGGTAGTGTAAGGGGTTTATATACATTACTCTTTCTATACCCTTTGAGTTGTGTGACAAAAGGACTTTTAGTGGGCATGTGGTGAGTGGAGTCACCACGCGCGCCCGCCCGGTCCGGGCCTTGGGCCTTGGGCCTTGGGATTTCCTCCCTTAATGAGCCGTTATTTCCTAATTACGGGCCATTATCTCCTCCCACTAAGTCGGCTGGTAACCACGTTTTAACCCTATTATCCTTTTATAAATACGTAGGTTACTGTTCTCTGAAACACACAAAAAATCATAAACACCTTCTTCTTCCACTCTCGAAAATCTCTTTCTGGGCAATATTCAGGATCGTTCTCAATCTGATTTTCCATCTACACTGGAAACTCAGAGACCGTGTACCCCTGGAGGTTGATTGCTAAGAGGCCGTGTGTTGTAGCGGGGCAAATTCAACTTTAGGGCAGTGAATTCTTCACGCCACGGTTTTCAGATAAGTTAAATTTATATTGTTAGCGGTTTTAGTTCCTACATCCTTTTCCAATACCGGTTTGAATTGCCCCGAAGAACACGTTCAGCATTCTACTACCTCAATGGTTTCATAATAATTTACTTTTTTTCAATTTAGCCCTGTAGTGGTTGTTCTGCATCTGGATCTTATCCTGTACAACATTGTTATCAGGCCACCACCTAAACAATTTTGTTTACTCATACCTTTTTATTGTTGATTGTACTTGTTTCATAATAAATTAGCAACCATCAATGACGAGATAACAATTGCTGCATTTTACTTCGCTATGATTTATAGAAACAAGTAATGTTGAGGAATTCGTTGTTCAATTTTTGCACACAAGAGCGACTATTAAATAATAAGA
This sequence comes from Beta vulgaris subsp. vulgaris, assembly GCF_026745355.1. Taxonomy (NCBI): domain Eukaryota; kingdom Viridiplantae; phylum Streptophyta; class Magnoliopsida; order Caryophyllales; family Amaranthaceae; genus Beta; species Beta vulgaris. The sequence continues at coordinate 12,964,368 of NC_079205.1, read as the reverse complement.
CAAGATGTTATTTTTGCTGATGATACTGAAGAGCGCTGTAGATTGTCTGTAATATTGTTGCAGTAACGACCACAAATCCCACAACCCAAGTTATGATCTTCAAAGGGGTATCAAAGTGTTGGCGTCTGATATCTTGCCAGTTCCTCCCCCACAGGGACTGGTAAGATTGCTCCACCTCTTGGCACAATGCTGCGAAGTAGAAGTCCCGCACCACCACTTGCTTGCATATGTTTCTGAAGAAATTAACGATATATACTCCGCCTCCGAGCTCATTAATGATGATGCCCTCATTCTCGAGCAATTCCACATCCTGCTTAGAATCAATGAGACGATCCATGAGAAACATATAAGAGGCCATGTACTGCTGCTGATTACCTGGACAACAATGCTCAAAAGCCATAAGATTCCTGAAGAGCGAATCAGTCCATTCATGAATGCGCAGTGGTGGAATTTCAAGTACCCGATCCTCAAATTTGAAATCGAACAAGTTCCGGGAGGTTGCCCTCTTCAACTGTATTCCTGCTTCTGTCAGCTTAGTTGCATTGTGTAAAAAAGCAGTGCCTTGCACTTGAACTCGCACTTTCCGTGCTGCTGTTCTTGGGGAGGAAGGGAGATAAAAATTCAACAACAGATTAACAATGTGTTTCCGATGCAGGGGATGATGAAGCCGGCAGACCATTCTTCGCGAGTGCAAAGCAGGTTTAAAGAAATCAAATGCAAGACCAGCAAGGAAATCATAAGGCAGTTGGGTATGCCACTGTCCTAATAAGGTGTCGAACAAATTCTGAAGAACAAAAAAGGGGATTTGGTTTTCTAGTAATGCAAGATCTCGCTGCACAGTGGAGACTAGCCACTCTGACTGAAAAATGGGATCATTTGCCAACCAAGTATTTTGAGTTGTACTCTGGAATAAGGGTAAAATCCGATCTTGCAACTTGGTCCTGACAAACTGTCTTACGTAGGATCGTATGAAGAGCTCAAGAATGAAGCACCCATCAGTCAGGAGAATTTCTGCCAGATGGTACTCGTCGTAAGGGATTCCACCAGCATAGCAGTTTCGAGCTTCAACTTCGAGGTCGAAAACTACAGCTGTGCAGGCCTTCAGAGCTTTGGATTTGTCACTTGTTCTTGCAAAAAGCGCTAACATGTATTGCTTCTTTTGATCATCCATGGCTAGGAGGTTGTTTTTTCCATGATGAAAAGGGCCAATAGAGACAAGATGGGGAGTATATGCATCTGGATTAGCCCGTCGCAGTCTCAACGGAACTTTATAGATGCTCCATTTTGGTGCAGTCTGAGCTGATGGAGCAAATTCTGTGCCAAAGGATTTTACCATTCTATCAATTTGAGCTTCCCTGGTGGACCTATCAATTTGTCTCCTTGATCCCTTTCGATGGAGCATCCTTCCTCTGTAGTAGCAGGGAGAATATTTCTTTTTATGAATGTGTTAGTTTTTGGCAGGTTGTTTTAACTACATAAATCTAGTCAAAGTGCGTCATACTATCTCATATAATAGCAAGTAGCAACTTTTGGGAAGGCAGTGCTTTAATGGATTCTTACTAGGAACGTTAAAGTGCTTCTGTGTGTTGGTTCTTCGGCTTGTGTTTTTGTCTGGTGGGATCCGTGACGGATCCGGCAATTCAACCATATGGCTTCAGAGTGAAAAAAAATAAACTCAATCATTTACTTAAAAAATTAAATACATTAATTCAAGTGAAAGTATTGGGTCAGACCGTCTGACCCAATATTCTCGTCAGACGGGCTGAGCCCAGTTCTCTCCTCTCATCCTGCTACTTACTTTTTTCTTTGACGGGCATCCTGCTACTACCTTACTCCCACAATCAATTCAATTTCATGGCAATTATGCAACTCCTTCGCAATCTTCATTACTCCTCTCAGTCTCACCCATCATCTTTCTCTCTCCTCTTTAAACATCTCTTCTTCACCTCCAATTTCCCCCAAATTCTTTCACAACCCACCAAACCATAACAGACGCGTCATATTACTATTTTGAAAGTTACTAATGCTGCTATCATGATCCCATGATGATTGATGCTATCATGCTATCATGTTACTTTTCATAATTCGAAGCATGCGATGCGATGCTACTATTGCTAGGGTATTTGGACGTTCTCATGGGACGCGTCGAACACTCAGACCAACAGACGATGATAGATGAAAGTGGAGTGAGCATATGAAAACACTAAATTTGGAGGAAAACCAGGGCTTTGAATTTTTTCAGTTCTAAGAGGAATGAAGAAGAAGGAGAAAGTGAGAGAAAGCAGAGGTTAGTGTTTTGTTTTCTTTTCAGTTGGTCTTTATTTTCTTTCAGTTGGACTTTCTTTTCTTTCAGTTAGACCAACTGAAAGAAATAATGGTCCAACTGAAAGAAATAATGGACTAACTGAAACAAAATGAAGACTACCTGAAAGAAATGTAGACTAACACTGAAAAAGAATAAAGAAACTGAAACTCAAGTAAGTCTAACTGAAGCACAAAAACCCTGAAAAACAAAGAAGACTAACTGAAAACAAAATGAAGACTACCTGAAAAAAAATTGGAACCACCTGAAAAAAAATGAAGACTACCTGAAAAAAATTAGAACCACCTGAAAGTCGTCCGACCAAGATTATGGTCGGACGAGTCCGACACAATACGTTCTCTTAATTCAAATAACAAATCACAATAGCTAAATAAGATGTAAATTCGTTGGGTTACATTAACAAAAAGTTACAAAAGTATTCTACGAGTTTTCATAGTTTCAAAACATTTTAATACATTACCATCACCAACTTGAACAAAAAGATCTATCTCAATAGAGATGAATAGACTTTCATTCAAAATTCCTATACTACCGGACAACTTCCTCGCACGATTTTTTCAACAAAATTCTAAACGCTTTTAAGTCACAAAATAACTCCACAAGCGAGAACAACAAATTGTTCACCCAAACGGCCGAAAACTAATACATTCGATATTTCAACTATTTATTACTTCTGTTTTTTTTTTTCCCAATTGAAACAATTGAGTTTTCACGCTTACACATGCACAACTTTAGCTCTTAATATATTAAAGGGTTATGCTATGTACAGCCTTAGGGTTGCATATAAGACATAAATACACCACTTAAAATATAAATAAGTTGTGAATTTATGAAATTTTTTTGCATGAATTGATGTAATGAATGATCAATTAATGCAACTTATTTCCATTTTTAGCTTTTTATACACAGCCCTTATGGCTGCATATAGCTTTTCCCTATTTTAAAAAGTATAAAATTTGATATTTTAAAAGTCTATATATATAGACACGATTCTAACAAGAACCCCACATAGCTATATTTTTCGTAACGTAAAAATCACAATACATAATGAAAGGATTATGGATGAATAGTGTGAAAATCCAATTGTTGCAATAGTAAAAAAACGGTGGAAATACAATATACATAAAAACAATCAACATAGCTCAAATAATGTAAACTAACATTCCAACTATTTTCGTTCAAAGAATTTCAAACATCAAGCAATAACAACAATTTTGTCGCCCATATACCCAATTATTACTAACTATTTATAATTAATATAATCTCCAAATAGATTTAAACAAGTTAATATACATTATAATGTTTAATTAAAAACATAAATGAGAAACATCAAGCAATTGTTCTTTGGCCTTGGAGGCAAAAGAATAGGTATAAGACTAAATAAAAGTGAAACGAAAAGAAAAGAAATGAAAAGAAAGAAAAAAACAAAACGAGATTCCTTTGTCATATATGCTAGGGAGACTATGTTAATGTAAACTAACATTCCAATTATTTTCTTTTAAATAATTTCAAACAATAACAAATTTTTTGTCTGAATATGTAATAGTTTGTTTTATTTCGTAGAATATGTAAGAGCAAATGAAGCTCTTCTAGTTTTATTTGTTTTGTCTTCTATTTTGTTGTACTAGCATTAGGTTGTACTTTCAATTTTAATTAATGCAAATTATCCTATTTCAAAAAAAAAAACAATATTTTTGTCGTCCATATACCCAAGTATTACTAATTATTTATAATTAATGTAATCTCCAAACAAATTTAAATAATTTAATATACATTCTAATGTTTAAAAACATGAATGAGAAAACATCGAGCAATTGTTACTAGAGGCAAATACAAAGGTATAAGACTAGATAAAAGTGAAATCAAATGAAAAAAATAAAGAAAACGAGCTTCCTTTAGCATATATGCTAGGGAGACGAAGTAGATCGGCCCAAAGGAGATCTCAAGTGAGAGACAAAACCATCTCACTCCCCCTAGTTTTTATGTTCTTTATTGCACGCAAACTATATATATTTGTTTCCTAATTTTTCTTTATTTTTAAAAAAAGGGAAAAACTGTAGATTTTTTCTCCACAATACATTGGTTCATCTACTGAACCCAGTGAACCCGCCCATGGGTGATATAGGGTCTTAAGATAAGATAAGACAAAATAATGGGTTTTATGTTTTAGTGTCTAAAGGTGACAATGAATTGAATGGAAGCGGTCGTAAAAAAAAGGAGTAACTGAGAGAAAGAGAGAGAAGTGAGAAAAATTTTGGGGTTGGAAACTTGGAATTTGATTAACAAAAGCGCTTCTAGAATCCAGTCAATAAAAAAAAAACAGGTAAGCGATCCTTATTTTGAGTTATCTAAAGTTGTCTTATTGTTTTGAACTCATCTGTATTATTTGAATTATCTTATCTTATCTGAATATATCTTATCTTATCCGAAAATATTAAAATAGATTATGTTTGTATTATTAGACTTATATGATCTTATTTGAACTTATTTTATCTTATCTTATATGAACTTATTTTATATTATCTCAGCTTATTTATCTTATTTGAACTTCGTTTTTCTAAAAGAATTTGAACAAAATACAATCTAAGTTTGTCTTGCATAATCGTTATACTTAAATTCCAGGGGTAGTCACTTTTAGACACCTTCCTGTTATTTGTCGTTCGTATTTATTATATACCACCCGTAGTTATACTATTTTTTCTCCCTCCTCTACTTCTTCTTCCTCCATAACCACCACCTCTCAACGACCGTTGCTAACTCCACCCCTCCTCCCCCACCCTTGGCTCCACCGACAGCCTCAATCCCTACCCCTACTGTCCCCCACCCTCACAAGCAGCATCACCCCATCCCTGCAGCCCCTCACCACCCTCAATAAATGACACATTTGGACTTATACATTATTCAAATAACTTACAATGAGTCTATGACTATATTTTCTTACTAATATGTGAAAACAAAAATAATAGTATAAATTTCGTTACATTTTTTCAACGAATATTCTCATAATTTCAAATTTCAATAACTTTTACAAATATATATATTAATAGTTAAAATTATGCGTTGGCTAACGTGAAAGTCAAAGTAATTATTGAGTGACGAAGAAAGTCGAGAAATCAATCTCATTTGTTAAAGACATTTCATGTCATATGCTTATGTAGAGAATATGTATTACGTAAAATGCACAACAAAAGTTTCTTATAGTAGAACTTGAGCATGTGACCAACAAGTTATACATAAATGTGTTAGCCAAAAGCCAACTATAGATACTTACTCCAGTATATAAGATTATTTTCATTTATAATTTTGACACTATTTGCAAATAAAGGGAACTTTTAAACTTTTTTCAATATATAATTTATACGAAAATCATATAGCCGATATATTATTTAATCCTTTCAATGAGCATTAATTAAGAATAAACTTTGATGACTTTTACTAATTATGTAGCTTAAGATATAATCAATATAAAGCATACATTGACAAAGGTGAAAAAGTAGAAATAAGAATAACTTAGAAACGAATGGAGTACTAATCATCCATAAAATAAAATAAAAATATTTTTTACTCCACAAAAAAATATATATCTTGGAGTGCGATATTTATTATGAACTAACTTTTCTCAATTATTTCTATATTACTTCATATATACTTGTTGCACGAACTGTTTGGTGAAACTCATGGTTCTAGTACTTACTTATTAGTTGCTATTAAGGACCCTTGGATCCAATGATATCGCTTCCTACCCACATGGGATATCAAGGTTCAAATTTTGGTGGAAGTATAATTTCAATGTTGTTGGGGAGGGGGAGGGGAGTTGGGGTGCTTGTTGGGCCTCTGGGTGAGGGTCTTGTGCGAGGACAATCCAAAGGTAAATTATTCTTATCATGGAGTTCTTTAAAGAGGTACCAAAAAAAATAAAAAATAAAAAATAAAAAAGTACTTATCAATTGTTGCAGTAGTAAGTAGTGGTGGTAGGACCTGATATTTTATTTTTGATACCAAATAATTTTGATACCCAAAAAAAAGAAATTACAACGAACCAATCTAAAATAAATGTTGGCTTTAAAGATAGCTATCTATGAGTAAGAGGAGGGTATTTTTATCATATACACGTGTGTATCATACTCATGGTATATCCAATATAATGTTTTTTTTTACTCATTACTCATTTGAAACCTCCAAATAAACATAATCATATAATAGATAGGATTCTAAATAAACAAATGGCAAAGTTTGGATGTACCATGATACACCTAGAAGTATATAAATGCACTCATGAGTAAGAGACCAAACTCAAATTACTTTTTTCACATTAAAAATGAAGCATCACTTAAACTACACACTACTACTTTATTAAATACGTGAAGAAACCAATGAAGCTTCTTGTTTTTTTTTCCAAGGGATAGCCTTTAGCTTTTTCAAGTAAAAAAAAAATAGCCTTGGTTGCATTGGCATGAACGGAAGAAGACTTTATTTATATAATTAAAATTCTAATCGTAATTAGAATATTATTTTTTAGAAGATTTACCTTTCATATATAATTTTTGTCAAAATAATTTTTATGAATTTTCCAACAAATACACACCTTAACTTGTTTGTTTCTTTATGAGATACAACCTTGTTTTTTTGGCGATAACTTTGGGATTCTGATTATAACACATTCAATCTGACTTTCGTGGAATCGATTCACGTTAATGTAACATTAGTGTGCACTAGGTCAAAAACACGTATAATTTTTTAACAATTCACTATATCATGCATAAACTGACTATATCATGCATAAACCGACTATATCTTTCAAAAGCATATTATACCATGCAGAAACTACATTATATCTAAAGAATTCACAATATCATTCAAAAATCCACTATATCAAAAAGAACTCACTATATCATTTAGAAACATACTATATCATGCATAAACTACATCATTTCTGAATAATCCACTATATAATTTTATTCAAAAACTCACTATAATGCAGAAAGTTACTAAATCAGACACTCACTATATCATGCATAAACTAAATTTTTCTATATGTTAAAGAATGTGCTACCTATGTTACCTAAACTCGGCTAGAAGTGTTGCGTATAGGTATGTATCCGAGTGTTTGGTACGGCACTTCAAAAAATCAAGACATGGAGACTCTGTCCGTAATTTGGACACAAGTACGGGTAGTGTAAAATTAATATTTTATGATATAAAATTTAATATAATTTTAAATTTTATGATTGTCTATATATAATATACCAATAAATTGATGGTATTTGTTTAATGTTTTTTTTAAGGGAGATACTTGTTTAGTTGTTTATAAAGAACAACCACTTGGTTCTAGGTTAAGAAGAACAAAAGCAGTGTTTTAAAAGAAAAAGCAAAATAGAAGGAAAGGAGAGGATAAGGAAAAAGAAAAAGAAAAAGAAAAAAGACAAAAATATAAAGTCAAGTGGTCCTTAAATCACAAAAAAGAAGAAAAAAACAAAAGAAGAGAAGACAGAAGCGAAGGAAAGAAACTGATGGCAATGGTGGCTCAGGTCGGTGAGTTCTCAACGCCGGCCAGCAGTTGAGATAAGGGTAAGTTTATCCCTCAGACTCAACACTACACTTCAGACTATCACATCAGTTTTCTACTAACTCAGACTCACTTCAGGCCTTGTTTGGTTATATATAGGAAGTCATACTTCCTAGGAAGTTATTTTTCCCATGTATTTGAAATTCCTATGAAGTGTAAAATTGTGTTTGGTTGATAATGGGAAGTAGAACTTCCTATGGGAAGCTCTACCTATCTAGGGGGACCTAGGTAAGTAACTTCCTCCATTTTGGAGGATGTAGAACTTCCTAGGAAGTACAAATTCTCATGGTTTTGCCAACCAAACAACTTCATATATTTCTACTTTCTAGGAATTTGCACTTCTCATGATTTATTTTGTCAACCAAACAAGGCCTCAGACTCTTTATACTTTATCATCAGACTCTAATCAAGACTCATTTATTCATCAAAACATAATCTGATTTTTTTTTATATATATAATTGGTTTGATATTTTAAAAAAATCCTACACAATTGCAAAAAGCTGTATTCTCCCTAGTTTTTTGATAACCAGAGGGAAACCTTAGATCCTTGATCTAAGGGCTCTGGGAGTTAATTGCTGGGGTTTCTCTTTTGCTTTGTCCATGGATTTAAATGTATTACCTAAACCAGTTCCACCGGATGCTCCTAGTACATCTCATGCTCACGATATGGAAGATATTCGTCGCCCTTTGATGGTAAATAATAATTCTTCAAAAGGCTCCTTTAAAGAGGTTGTCGCTAGTTCTTCTCAATGGTTCCAGGAAGCGAAAGCTATATACCTTAATTTAATGGATTGGGATGAACCGGAGATAGAAGTTCCTAAAGGAGATAATGTTGTCTCGTTCTCCAATGAGAAATTGCAAGATCTTAGAAAACCTTGGAGTTTAACGTTGATGGGAAAATGCCTGGGAATCTCGGTTAGACCATCTCTCATGACTCAGAGAGTTCGATCCTTATGGAGGCCTAAAGGTACAGTTGAAGTTATTGATTTGGGGAAAGGCGTTTACTTGTTCTGATTTAGCCTGCAGGATGATTATGAAAAAGCATTATTTGGTGGTCCTTGGTATATCCTGGATCATTATCTAATGCTAAATCGTTGGAAGCCAAATTTTAGACCAACTGAGGATCGATTTGATAAACTTGCGGCTTGGGTTCACTTTCCTGAGTTGCCAGTTGAGTACTATGACAAGGATGCTCTTTATTCTATTGCAAGTAAAGTTGGCAAGGCGATTCGAGTAGATTAATTATGCGACGAATAATCTTACAAGAGCGCGTTATGCTCGTGTTTGCGTGGAAATAATGATGGAGAAACCAATTTTAACTCGAGTTTGGGTGGGCAATCATTGGCAGGAAATTCTGTATGAGAATTTACATATTCTATGCTTTCATTGTGGTCGTATAGGTCATCAGAAAGCTCAATGTTCAGGATGGAAGGATGAGAGCTTGGAGGCTCAAGCTGAAGTTGCAAGGTCGGTGAAGGATACCTCTGCAAATGACACTAGTCTTCGACAAGTGTCACATGATATAGGTACACCTGGGAAGATTATAGCAGCAACAACTCAGCTTAACCTTAACCCAATGCAGTTGAGGCCAAATGGGTCTTCTTCTATTAGAACAATAGAAGATAATATCCATATTGAGTCTGGGTTGAATTCTTATGGGCCTTGGACCACGGTATTACATAAAAAGAAAACCATTAGCAACGCTCAACTGGGCTTCCAATCAAGACATAATAAAGGAAAAGCTAGTATTAATGCCTCCTCATTAGTAACACAAGAAATTAGGAAAAATAAAGTCAACCACTTTAATTCTAATGGCGCCTCTACTAGTAATTACTGGAGGAGTTTAAGAGTTGCGGATGAAGATTCTCAAATCCAGTGCACAACGACCAAGAATGATTGCGTGCAAATCGAGGTTTCCAACCCACTGCCACAATCCATTCCCCTTCCTGTTGTCTCTCATAATCCTCTGCCCTCTCTTCATAAATTAAGCCACTTGGCGAAACCGGGTTCTCCTAACTCAACCACGATTAACCCTACTGTTTATCAAGAGGATTGCATGCAAGATGACCTTTCTTCTACCTTGAAACCTTCCTCCAACGTTGTATCCTCTCCGCAGCCTTATGGAAAATCTCAAAGAAACCTCCCCTTCCACTCCGGTGACTCAACATGCAGCAACCTCTCTACCTTTATTAAGACCCCCTCACTCCCTACCACCGCCCCTCCAACCTGTATCCCCTCCACTTCCTCGCCCATCATCATCTCTTCCACCCCTAAACCCAATTCCAATTCGCTTACTTCCGTCATCGACCCCCTCTCTCCTTCAACCTTCGAGCAACCCGAATGTGCCTCAGTTCACAACTCCGCACCTCTTAAATCTATTCCTTCCTCACCCCCAACCTCTTCTTTGGAGCTCTCTGCGCAATCCGATCTCCTTGCCAAAGTTGGAGATGATGGTAGACTCTTTAAAAAGCTTAACTCCCATCAACCCTCCTCTAAGATCTCTCGTGGCAAACACACCTCCTTGCAATCGGGGACAAAGAAATCTTCAACCTCCTCCCTCAAACATTCCAACCTTTCCCTTACTATTAAAAAGTCACGCTCTAGACCTAGAGTTGAATCAGTTCAACATAGTCATGTTTCAGGTGCGGAAAGAAGTTCTGGGGTTGCAACTAGAAACTCGGCACGCTATGTTTGTGCAGGACAGGCTCGAGATCAATGCAATGATAACACCGATAAGCTTGACGGATATTTGGAGTCTGGGCATGTCGCAAATATGGAGCGACTGGGAACAATACATGCAGCAAAAGTCGAAGAAGGGGAAGGAGCTGATGAGCAGTAGTGTGGTGCCTCATCCAAAGAATCTACCTGACCTAAACATGAAGATCATAGCCTGGAATGTTAGGGGAGCCTCGAACAATGCCTTTGTTCCGCATGCATGGGATGTGGTTCGTATTCACAAACCTTCTATCCTCATCATCTTTGAAACTAAAGCGGAGGAGTGCCGTGCTAGGCAAGTTACCAGGCTTTTGGGGTTTGATGACTTTAAAGCAATGCCTCCCCATGGGCTAAAAGGTGGAATTTGGCTTATGTGGAAGCGTAGTATAGAGCTAGTTAGCTGGAGTGAGGTGTCCCCGTATTATTTTCATTCCTTGTTCAAGTTCAGCCCTAATAAGCCGGAAGTGATCATTACGGGTATCCATGCACCTTCTACTGGCAAAGAGAGACAACAGATTTGGCGGAACATGGAACAAAACTTACCGCCAGATCAGGCGCCTTGGATGGTGGTTGGGGACATGAATGAAGTTAGGAGTCAAGGTGAAAAGTCAGGTGGACGAGCTTTTCGCCCTTCTCAATGCAGGGACCTAAATTCTTTTATGGATGCTGCATGTTTGGTGGATCTTGGGTTTGATGGTAATCCCTTTACATGGACAAATGCAAGAGAGGGTACGGCTTTAATAAGGGAACGTTTGGATAGGGCGTTGGCAAACAATACTTGGATTTCGGAATTCCCAGGAACTCAGGTCAGTCATTTACCAAGGTCTTATTCTGATCATTGCCCTCTCTTAGTTAACTTAAATATTTCCAACTCTTTCAAAAATTATCCCTTCCGTTGCAAGGAAGCTTGGTTAGGTCACCCTGACTTCAAATCTTTTTTTGTTAATAATTGGTTAAATCCTAGGGTCGATTTCTTAGCTGGAAGAGAAAATTTTCTAAATAAAATCCGATCCTGGGATGGAAATGTTTTTGGTAATCTGGACTTGCAGAAAAAGAGAATACTTGCCAGACTAAATGGGATCCAAAAATCGCTTTCTTTTCGAAATTCGAACTTCCTAAACCAGCTAGAAAAAAACCTTCTCCTGGACTTAAATAACATCCACCTTATTGAAAGAAGGATATGGGCTCAGAAAGCGGGGATTTATTGGCGGAAATTTGGTGATTATAACACCCGCTATTTTCATGTTTTAGCTAAGATTAAAAAATCCAAAGGAAAGATCCATTCGCTTCAAGATTCCGAAGGTAATTGGATCCATGATGATTTGCTTCTAAAGAATCTAGCTAGGGATACTTTTATCAACATGTTTTCTGCAAAACATACTTTTAGTAAACGTTTGCCTTCCTTCATGTCTCAAACTTTCATTTTGCCTGAGGATAGCATTGAGTTGACCAAACCGTTCTCTAAAGAGGAAGTAGAAAGTACTGTTAAGTCCATGGCTCCCCTGAAAAGTCCGGGTCCTGATGGCATTCAACCCATTTTTTATCAACAATTTTGGAGTGATCTTAATGAACATCTAGTTTCCTTTTTAAATAGTTGTCTGGATGAAGGTAATTTTCCTGAGGACATTAACAAGTCCTATCTTTGTCTCATTCCAAAAAAAGAGGCTCCTTCTTCTATTAATGATTTTCGGCCTATAGGGCTTTGTAATACTGTCCTTAAGCTACTAACTAAGTCCATTGCTTCTCGTATCAGAGGACTTATGCCAAAGCTAATCAATCCTTTACAAACTAGTTTTGTTAAGGATAGGACTATAGACGAAAATATTATCATTATTAAAGAAGTTGCTCATCTTTTTAACAGGGTTAAACGGGGAAGAAACATCATGGCTCTAAAAATAGACCTTACTAAAGCTTTTGATAGTCTCGAATGGGCCTTTATTAGAGAAACTCTTCTTGGTTTTAAGTTTCCTGTTAAGCTTGTCAACATTATCATGAAGGTGATCGCTTCTCCTTCAATCTCAGTCCTGTGGAATGGCGAGATAACAAGTGAATTTTTTCCTTCGAGAGGGATTCGTCAGGGGGATCCTCTCTCCCCCTACATTTTTGTTTTATGCATGGAAAGACTTAGCCAACTAATCCAGGAAAAAATTAATCTCAAACTTTGGAAACCTTTAATGATTGCTAAAGACATTGGCCTCTCTCACCTCTTTTATGCGGATGATGTTTTCCTTTTTGGTAAAGCATCATGGGCGAACATGGATGTAATTCTAGGGGTTCTACAGGACTTTGGTAACCTTTCAGGTTTATTTCTTAATGTCTCAAAATCCACAATAATTGTTCCAAAAAAGATGGATCATAATGTCAGGCAATCTATCTCTGGCCATTGTAACCTTCGTGTGTCTTCAGACTTTGGGAATTATCTAGGGATAAAAATATCTCCTAATAAACTTAGGAAAATAGACTATTTGGGTCTTCTAGATAAAACCAAAGATAAAATCCGTGGTTGGCAAGCTAAACTCCTAAATATGGCTGGTAGGTGTACGCTCATTAAAGCAGTTCTTAATACTTACCCTCTGTTTGTTATGCAAACTAACATGATTCCTATAAGTATTTTAGAGGACCTTAAAAAAGATATTAAGCGTTTCCTGTGGAATAAGGTAGGTCAAAGGCGCTATTTGTCTAGAACTTCATGGAATCAAGTTTGTACTCCTATGATGGCCGGGGGGCTTGGTATTAGGGATTTAAGAAGATGGAATACCTGTTTTATGGCCAAGTTAGGATGAAAATTTCTTACTCAATCTTCTAAACTTTGGGTTCAAATTTTAAAGGCTAAATACTGTAAGGGGTCTAATTTTCTGGATGTTGCTCCTAATCAAACCCAGTCAGGTATTTGGAGGGATATCTTGAAAGGGAGAGAACTACTAAATCAGGGGCTGATATATAATGTTGGGGATGGGGTGGACATTTCTCTTTGGTACCATCATTGGGTTGGGGATCAACCTCTTTATAAACGCCATGATATTATTATTCCGGAATCTAAAGCTCATTGGCGAGTTGCTCGCATTATTAGGAATGGGACTTGGCACTTGGACTCTATCATCTCTCTACTTCCTCATGATATTGTAAATTCCATCAAAGCTATTCCTCTACCAAAAATTGCAGAAGTTCATGATGGAATAAGGTGGGCTTTTTCCAAAGATGGCCAATTTGATATAAAATCTGCTTATCATTGTTCTGAAAACAGCGTTCAGTCAACTTGGATAATCCCTAATTTCTGGTCCAAACTTTGGAAATTGAATGTTCCTTTTAAATACAAAATGTTATTGTGGAATGTTGTTCATGGTATCCTTCCCACAGGCGAAAATTTACAAAAAAAATACACCATTTCAATCCTCAGTGTCAATGTTGCCTTGATCACACTGAAACTCATATTCATCTCCTTAAAAACTGCCCTCATGCTAGTATTCTTTGGAAGCGCATTTTCCAGTTTTTTAACTTAGCTAAACAGGTGGATGTAGCAGTTTTTTTAATAGTAATTGGAATGAATGGATAAATCTTAACTTCACGCAACAAAAAAGATGGCTGGAAATCTTTGCTATTGCTATTTGGCATATATGGAAGAACAGGAACAAGGCGGTCTTTGATGGAGCTATGTTGAGATCTTCATCTCAATATAACCATTTCCTTATTGATTATTTGCACAATATTGATGTTTTCCAAAAGCAGAATGCAACTAGACCAAGGAGTAATCCAGTCACTGTGTGGAAGCCCCCAGTCCATGGTTACCTGAAACTGAATACGGATGGTGCTTGGAAAACGAACAGTAAGGCAAGTGGTGGTGGTGTTATAAGGAGAACAGATGGGTCTTGGTTCATGGGATTCTCAGTAAAATTCGACGCCATCAATCCGGCAGCAGCGGAACTGACAACAATTAGGGAAGGCCTGTCATTGGCTAAAGATCACAACATCAGCAGGCTGGAAGTTGAAACTGACGCGCAAGCTTTGAAGATAATGTTGGATAGAGCTGAAAAGGTGCCGCATCATTAGCTTAGCGCAATTATCTGCGACATTGTTAAACTTTTGAAAACCAACTGGGTAGTTATTTTTCTTCATGCGAAAAGGGATGCGAATATGGTGGCACACAAGCTCGCTCGATTTGGTATGGAGATGGAGATGGAAAAGGTCACTCACACTACTCCGCCTCAATGTGTCCTGGAAGATTATATGAAGGAGTTAGTCAACCCAATGGCTTAGCTTTTGACAAGCTCCTTTGCTTTTGTTCTAGTTTTTTCTTAAGCTTTTGTCAGCTGGTTAATTTTGCAAACTTGATTACCAGTTGTGGTATTGCTACTTTATTATGGTGTAAGATGATGTCTAATTAATATATAATCTCTAGTTTGTGTTAAAAAAAAGATATTTTAAAAAAACTCACCCAATCAATATTTGACATTTTGCAAGGGTGAGTCTTAAGTTGAGTCTTGGAAAACAAAACTCAACTCAAGATTCTCCCTAGTCTTGCATTAGTTTATCCCTAAGAGCATCAACATTCATTAACATCCCCATAATTTCTCTCTCTTCATCTCATTCGTCCATATCACTTTCCACTAACTTTATCACCTACCCTTCCCATTTCACAATTCCACACCTCCATTCATTAACCTCCCCATTTACCTTCTCTCTCCTACTTTTCCATACCCCACCTCCTTTTCTCTCTCCTACTTTCCATACCCCACCAATATCAATAAAATAATTTGATTCATCACATTAATTTTAGATAATTTTAATTAAAACAAAATATGGATTAGTTCATTAATTATATTATATTATATTACAAAAAAAGCGTTATTTTTAATTACACTAGTTTATCCATAATTGGAATTTCGTTGGTAATTGAAATTTTGTTGGGAATTTGGATTTTGTTCCTAATTTGCATTTAGTTGATATCTATTCCTATAATTAGGATGATTGGGATCCATAATTATCAAATAAGATTATGAAATACTTAATGAAAAATTATGAATTTTTTGGAGTATTGAAAATATATCAAGATTGGTCTCTATTTATAGAGGATAAAAAAATATGACCGTTGGTATAATTATTTTTTTTATTCATTATATATAAAAAGTTATGACATTTTTAATAAACGGTAATATTACCATTGTAAAAGTTAAAGGAGCGACACATGGTATGCTGTGGTTGGTTCAGGCATTGGTGTTTGCAGCGTGTGACACATGGCGTGTTATGGTTGGTGGGCTGATTTTTTTTTTTTTGCAAATTAAAATCTGGGGAAACGTTGTTTTCCGTGGGATGCTTCCCTTTTCTCTTCCACATGGCAGCACACCATAGGCCATCATTGTTGGTTGGGTTACCTATTTATTGGTGTTTCCCTTTTTTTTTTCATGATGGGTGACATACCTCCATTGGTGGGAGGGTTCTTATTTGCTGATTTTTACAAATAGGGAACCCCATTGTGGGTGCTCTAAGAACCATGAAAATCTTGTCTCAAGACTCTCTCAAGCCTCCCCCTAAAACTAGGGATATTCACACCCTAAGTTCTTCTCTACTCCTCCTTGCATCCGAATTCTAGGATTTGCGGTGTCCAAGTGCAATTTAGAGTGCTCCCAATAATTGTCCTCCTTGTAGGTCATGAGGAGAGAGTGTATTAAAGTAATAATAGTTTATTAGGAGATAGAAAAAATTTGGCTAAGAGATTGATATCCAGCTCTTCATGATGGACCAAGAAAAAGAAGAGCTAAGAAGGAAATGAAGGAGAGAAAAAAAATGGTGGGGTAAGTGAAAAAGTGATAAAGTAATAAAATAATTAATGACCATAAATTATCTGGTTTGCTAAATAACACCCTATAATATCCTACTAACGCCTTAAATACGTATAAAATACTGTATTTTTATATTTTTCATTTCTTTTCAAACTTTCTTCTCTCTCCTCACTCCCCCTTCCCCTTCCCCTTCCCCTTCCCCTCCTTCCACACCACCAGCACCTTCAAACCCCATCACCACCACCACCACCTTCCATATTTTTGTGAGAAAAATGGGTAAAAATAACCCAAAAAAGAAAGCCATAAATAAATCAAAAAAACATGCGTTTTCCTCCCTAGCACTGTAGCACACCATTAACATTTTTCTGTTTCTTCTTCCCATCACCAATTCACCATCGTACCACCTTCTCAAGCCCCATCTCTTCCGGCGACCTTGAGCATAGACAGACTTCTCACCACAACTTCACTGTCAACACCACCATGAAATGATTTTTTTTTTTGTAAATGGTGAGGCGTCTAATATAAACGCCCAACCACCGGTGTGGGCGTCTATGGTAGGCTCCTGCACCGGTGGTGGAACGCCTATCATAAATGCTCCACCGTCAGTGCAGGCGCCTACCATAGACGCCCGCACCGGTGGTGGGGCGTCTATGTTAGACGCATCGCCATTGAAATGATTTTTTTAAAGAAAAATGGTGAAGCGTATGATATAGACGCCCCACCACCGGTGCCGGGCGTCTATGGTGGTAGGCTCCTACACTGGTGGTGGAGCGTCTTTATTAGACGCTCGCAATTTTTTCTTTCAAAAAAAACCAATTTTCTTAGTAAAAAAAACGATCTTCTTCACTTTCCATATTTTCTGGTTCAATTGTAGGAAGAAGAAAAATTCAATTTTTTTCTCGTTAATGGAATGGGTTCTAAAGAAATTGAAATTGGGGTCTTCTTCCTCAATTTCTATAGTTTCTGGTTCAATGGTAGGAAGAGGAAGAGGAGAGAGAAACTCGTCCATTCCATGAAGGATTTCATTATAATGCACTTTTTGAGTTTTTTTTCACATTAATGGGTTTTACCTAAGTTAGAGAATTTGAAGGAGATATTTGAACAATGATTTCAGAAGGAGATAGAAGATGATAAAAACAGATGATGAACAGTAATCTCAGAATGAAATGAAATTGAAAAGATGATAAAACAAAGGTGTAAGGAAAAGAAAAGGTAAAGTACAAAATACCATATAAAAATAGGTATTTAGGGCGTTAGTAAGAAAATTTAGGGCGTCAAATAGCAAAACCTAAATTATAAGTCAACCATTAGTTGTGCTCTTAGAGGATTTGACTCGTATTTCATATCCAATGTCGTATTGTATTGATCCGGGTATATGGCAAAAAAGGAGTCCAGATAACATAGCATGTCATGAGGTATAACGCATAACCTTCATTTTTCTGTATATTAAAACATTGTACTTAGATCATTCACTATATTGCATATAATTTCACTATATATTTTTCGTTAATAAAATCCACTATATTTTACTCCCTCCGCCCCATAATATAGTGTCTACTTCATTTTTGGTAGGTCAAATTTTAAAATTTTTGACCGAATATTCTCATTTGTATATATAAAAAAATGTATTCATGTGGGATCTTGTTAGATTCGTCTCAATGTGTAGTTTCATAATATTAACTTTTTATATTTTTTATTAATACGAAATTGAAGATATTAAAGGTCAAAGTTACGTCTTGGAGACCGTGTAAAAAAGAAACAAGCACTATATTATGAGACAGAGGGAGTAGATAAGTTCACTATTTATAAAACTCACTAATCACTATATGAAGTTAATATCAATTAACAATCTGATGCATACTAAGGTAGTATGCACAGAGTACGTTTAAGTGTTTTTATAACTCATTAAATCCTCCCTTATTACACCTGACTTGTTCTTATTTATTAATTTTCTCACGCTCTCCTCACTTTTTCCTTTTCGTAGTTAATGATGGTTATCAGAATAAGTTACTCGGTTAAGGGAATCCAAAGCTTTTGTCCCACTGTTCTATACCATTTCATATTTTATGTTTCCATCAACCACTAAATAAAGAATTAAGAATAAGAGCATCTTACAACTGATTTATATAAAAGCAGTAAGAGGAATCAATATCGAGTATGAAGGAACTGGCAAATATGAAAAATTGATCCAACCAAGGAAACACAACTCAACTAAGAATACATCTTAGCCTAATCACATGTGAAACATATAGAAATTAGCAAAGCACATTGAAATGACAAATGAGTTAAAGCGTAATACCCATTACCCAGTTATGACTTTATGAGATTAGCCAATATGGGACGTTCTATAGTAGATAAGGATTAAATAGATGGTTTGTATGAGTGTAACTGCCATCACGAACACAGCAGCATTAATGCTGACAACAACCCAAGGGCTTCTGAAATACTCGTTTTGCAGTTGTTTTTTGTACTGATTCCACATTGTATTATAAGAGGAGTCTACATAGTCACATATATCTTGATAATGGAACTGATCTTGCACATCAATCTGCCTACCTATGTTCTTTAACATATCTAGAATGTCCTTGTCACTGCCCAAATCATTTACTAGGATGCCGCGTCTCTCTAGCAAACGAACATCGTCAGTTTCATTGATAAGCCGGTTCATGAGGAACAGGTATGAGGCCACATATGGCTTCCGATCAGGGCAGCAACGCTCGAAGGCCAGGAGGTTTCTAAAATATGTTTCAGTCCATGCAGTGATGTGCAGAGGTGGGATCTCAAATGCCCCTTGGCGTCCTGGAAATTGGATGTCGAGTAGATTACCTGTAGACCCTGGGATCAATTTCACACCAACTTGTGCAAGTGATGTGGCACTCTGCAAGAACGTTTTCCTAGGGGTTGATTGCAGGCGGTATACTCTGTTGCTGCTGCTACTGATATCTGCTGATGCTTCTGGTTCTGTCGTAGGGCGGAAGATGTTTAGTATGATATTCAGGAGATGTGCTCGGTGTAACGTTGGTGCCATCACAAGTGCTGGAGGGTCTGCTTGTTGGTGAACAGGCTGGAAGAAGTGGGTAACCAAATCTAGCAAGAAGTCATGCGGTAAGTTACTGTCACGGCCCGTGATCACCTCAAACAACTTCTGCAGGACTATAAAAGGCATCTGATTCTCAAGGAGAGCCACATCAGTGCGAACTGCAGACAGTATCCAGTCAAATTTAAATATAGGATCCTCGTTCTGATCTTCTGCGGATTTAAACAATGGATGATCCTGGTAATCTGATCTCTGGTGCAACTTAAAAACTGTATAGTACCGTATCATGAGTTCCAAAATAAAGCAGCCATCAACAAGGAGATGCTCTATAATTCTACTTACGCGAACATTATAATCAGCGAACCAAAGATCCAAGTCATTTTGAAGGCCTCTAATTACAACTACAAAGGCGTTAAGCAGAAAATTTTCTTGTGTCCCTGCCGTGGCAGTTAAGTTAGTTGGACCTGGAGTTCGAGAGAGGAGAGATTTCATGTATCCCCATTTGTGCTCTTCCATATGAGATGTATAGCCATCCCTACATCCGATGGAAACAATTATAGGAGCAAATGGACCGCGAGTTTCGGTTGGATTACTCATTCTGGCAGAGAGATGGTACAAATCTTTCCTCTTTGCTGTCGCGTTTGAAATACCGTTCAGTGTCCTGGATATGTCTTGTACCATATTCTGGATATTAGTGTCTTCTTCATGATGGTTCTGTTGCATAACCAACAATTTTAACCCAATAAGAAGTTGAGCAAAGTGTTAAAATCATACTGTCAAGGAATTTAAGTTTACAGAAAATAAAGGTTTTACCATCTTGTTTCAGCCTTCTTGTATTTTTTTCCCTCCTATGGTTTTGCTGCTGCTGCTGCAGCAAATGGCAATGACTGGGTATGGGTGTCTAATTATCAGATTAGGTGTCAAAGTGAAAGAAATAGAGGACACTTGAAATCCTCTGTTTTTTACTCTTTGTTTGTCTCATTTCTTTTTTAAAAATCGGTCAAGAAGATGGAGGACCATGTTTCTGTCATTGTGTGAATAAAGGCATAGAGGCTAGAGCTGCGTGAATAGAGCTGATGTTGGTGCTTTTTCTTTATCTTTCATTTGTAATTTGACCCGTTGACCCATGTTTTTTTTTTGGGGGGGTGGGGGGAGGGGTTTCTTTCTTTTCTTTTATTATGGCTTTTTTAAAAAAATATATATCGTACAGATTTTTATTTTTTTATAAAGTAAGATAAATATCTCGGAGAAATTAAATAACTCATTTTGCAAGGGGAAATAAGCGAATCTTGTCACAAACAGTGTGGAAAAAGGATATCCCACCAACTAGACCAACCTTTTTTTTTTTTTTTGAAAAAAACTAGACCAACCTTAATACTTAAACAAGATAAGCATAAATAAATATACAATTTTAATTATATATATAGATGTGTTGTGAGTATGGTATACTCCACGCTTTTTTGTATTATTGTTTATACAAAATTCTCTAAATGAACAAATTGTATATACTTGAGAAGAGCTCCAAAGAAGCAAAAACAAAAACAAAAATAGTCTTGGATGTACATGCATATGTACATTCCGATTTGTGAAGAATATACTCGATTTTTGGCAATATATTTCATTGCTAAGGAGAAGTGTCCTACCAAATAGGAACTTTGTATCCTTTGGAAGTGGGGTGGGGGAAGCAAGAATCTCACCCTCAAAGTGTCTCTAGTGGGTTTGATCCTACAACTAGGGATGGCAGGTGGGTATAATTTGGCGGGTTTCGCATCGCATCCGTCCCAGTTGGGGCGGGTATGGATATGACTTTGGTGGGTAGTGGTGGGTATGGATACGAAAAGTCAAATCCGCCATGGGTGGTGGGTAGGTGGTGGATATGAGGTCACATCTGCCCCAAATCCACCCGCCCCTCCCCAAATCCGCCTGCCCCGCGTCCGCCCCGTATAATATTTACTAATTTACCTTTTATAAAATAAAGAATTATGTTCATAAATCTAAAAAATTGTAAAAAATAATTAAGAAATATGAATACTAAGAATGTGTACTTTTTTTTCTTTGAAATGGGTGTAATGTGGGTATAACCTTATGCCCGCGTGGGCGGAGGTGGATATGAAAACTTGTACCCGTCATGGTTGGCGGGTAGGTGGTGGGTATGAAAAATTTAGGTGGAAGTGGGTGTGGATTTAGGGGTATCCGCATCCGCCCCGCCCATTTGCCATCCCTACCTACAACCTCAAGGTTGTAAGATAAAATTCTTACCACTAAACCAAAAACTACATGATTCTCGAGTTTTGCTAAATGTCGTTGTGATTTTCATTAGTACCCTCATGTATTTTATAGTTTTATAAACCCAACACACCCTTTCCCTCCCCCCATTTTCCATCCTTTCTTCAACCATTGTGCCTCCACCCAACTCCAACTACTTGCATTCGTCGGTGCTACTATCTCGTTGAAGATCTTGAAACTTTGCCTCTAATCTTCGCAACATAACATATCATTTGCAAAAAAAATTGATTTGGTTAGACGTCTATAGTAGAGGTTCCACCATAGGCATCTACCTGTAGACAGGTAGGGATGAGAGGCAATGGGAAAGAATGGGAAAGTACATAAAGGGTGATACTAAGAAAAAATTAGGACGGTATTTGGTCACTTAAATATAGTGGTTGATTGGTTGCTTAGTTGATATGAGAAAACATAGAAAATAAAAATTCATATATAGGAATTGAAAATTTGGCGAGTTGTTTGGTTGAATTAGAAAGAATTAGAAATTCCTAGAAATTTTGAGTCCCCACAAATTGGAGGAAGTTACTTGAAATTTTGGTTGAATCTAGGTCCTTCTATGTAAGTAGAAATTTTCATAGAAAATTAATTCCCCCATTGTCCACCAAATAATTTAACTAATTTCCTATAAATTTGATTATGTAATTTTATTCCCTGTGAAGTGCAATTAAATAGATATATTGACTTTTCATATAAGCCAAACGACCATATACTCTCTATATAGTGACCCTTTGTGTTGGAAAATTTTACATGGTGTAACTACCTAAGGTAACATTAATGAACTAATTTCGCATAAAAAAAAAAACATTACTGGACTAATTTGTGTCAAGTATGACTCTCTTTCTGTTAAATAGGTTTCTCATCATTTCCCAATTACTATTCCACCACCACCGATGCCAAATGCGTAATAATCCACTACCACCGTCAATCAAGATTGATAGTAAATCCTATAGATACACAAATACAATTGTTGCATTCTATAAACTTGAAAATTGAATGTAATACAACGTGACCTCTCTAAAGGATCGATCAAACTTACCACTAAACTTCGTTATTGGACATGAAAGTTCAATGACTAAAAAATTAGGCTCAATTTTATAAGGTTTTTATTGAGTAGGCTAAAAACCACAGGATCATTATTAGATAATGGACAAGGTTATTATAAGGCCAATATAATATCTCAATAATTTTGAAAAATAAAATAGATATTGTAAAAAATTACATGTACCGCTTCGTATTAAATTATACTCACTTTGTCTCTCCCCGTTCACTACACTTTTTGATTGTTTATCGACCTGTCCCTTATTGGCCCGCTATCGACTTGCGACCCGCATTGACCCGGCCCGCTACAAACCTTTATGAGACGACCCTTTTACAACTGGACTCGCTTTTGACCTGCACCGACCAGTGGCGAGGGTACGTTTGGACCTAAGAGGGTCATGGCTCATGCAGGCCTCTACATAGCTTTGAAGAAAAGCAATAGTTACCAATGATTGTATCTTGCTTTATTGGTAAACTGACCCCCTCCACAATTATGTTTAGAATTTTGTTAAACTAACCTCCCTCCACAACCAAATCCTGACTTTGCCCCTGACAAGGACCATGACCCGACCCGTCCAATAACCAAATCTACTTCCAGCTAGTTATTAGACACTAATGACAATTATATTTCCTAGTTATTAGATACTTTGGTCAATCCATTATTTTCATGTACTAAATAATCCAATTTACCATCTATCAAAAAATGTTCTTCCAACTCTCAAGACTCACAAAGTAAACAATATATACTCCGCTCAACAACAAAAAGTAAACAATACATATACTTAATGGTCCGACATATTGCATACATGTTCTGCAAATGAAAATTGCTATAAATTTTCAATTAAAAGAAAAACTATCATTTCAAATCACTCCTACTTTCCAAGGATCCAATAATATACAAATGGGCGGTAATTTTTTCTTGCTACTAATAATTTATGAATATTACTGATTAGTTGAGAATAATAAAGAAAAAACATAAAAACCCCAATATTTGGGTGTGCCAAATAATGTGTGTTTAGTGAGTAGCAAGTAAACCAAGATGTTAGAGGTATTAACAGTAAGATCCCAAGGTATATATGTTTATCCTAGACTCATTAAAAACAAGATGATCTAGAAAGTATTATCCGTTTCGTTCAATGTTTTTTTTGTGTTTACCCTAACATCGATTGAGCCAATCACGAGTCCCACATTGTACACATATAGATTTGTTTTTCGTCTTAGTACCCAATGATGAAATAAACCGTATTGATCTTGATTTGTCTAGACTGAATAGGAGCAATTAAATGCCTTGTCCAAAAAAAATTTAGTCCAAATATGTTTTAAAGCCCAATTGAAAAAAAAAAGCAATGTCAAAGCCTAATTAATTATTGATGATAATTAGTTGAATTTTCAAATAAATATTTTATCAAATTAATTTCACATGATAAGACTTTATGAATTTAATCCGTTATTCTTTAATAATGACCGGTAAAAGACAAGACAAAAAAGAAATCCAGCAAAATCCTCAAACATGTGTCAGGCGCACCGCGCACCAACCTTACGCTGGCGCAGGGTGCATGCACTTGGCGACGACTATCTGTGTGGGGCCCATGTCCTACATGGCGCACAAGTTTCTTTTTTCTTCAGCGGCACGATATTTCGATACCTTTATTTAATTTCCTTATAAATACTCGTTTTTTAATCATATTTTCTCGTGACTTACAGCATTATTCAACATATCGTAAGACTCCGATGAACCTCTAAAAAACACGTCTAAACTAAATGCACTCGATTACATATTCGACCACACGAATATTCATTCTCCCTTCTTTAAGTTTTCCCTTTTTCAAGGCTTATAACCGATTCCTCCAATGTTTATACAGTCAGACCAAAGCGACAAAGGTATAAATCTTGAGGGTCGATTCCAACTTAATTTCTTTATTTATACTAATAATCTACTTTTTGTGATGTAGATCTCATATTTATAAATGCGCATGTGAATCCATAAATAGTTGTATAATCTTTTTAGCTTAATTCCTTTTTATGATCTTTGGATTGTATGATTAATTTGGCCTCCTCTATATAAGCATTTCAATTGCAATTGAACAAGCACTATTATATATTGTTAAATCAGACTGCAAAATAATTAAATCATATCTAATAAGATAATTTGAAAAATTGATCTAGGTACATATTAATTTTATAATTTTGACAAAGTGAGCATCAATAGTGACACCATATATCGTACACTCGGGTTTTTGCAAGTGGAAATTGTAATTAGTTTGCAACTAACAAAAACACTCTAATTTTCTCTTTTTTATTACTAACAAATTGTGCCTATTACTTATACGCTAAGAGGGATAACGAGAAAAAAGCCTGCATATGGATCAGGCAAAATTTAAGACTGGGAAGTGCGAAAGCAGTGAGAGTTTAGCGAGTTTGTAAGTAAACCAAGATGTACTCTGAAGGGTATTAATACATCAGTATACTCCAGAAATATATATTTATTATAGTCTCATTAAAATCAATAAATCTACTAAAGTCTTACCCATTTCCTTTGAAAATATAATTACCATCATATTAGGGCCATCATAAGTCTTACATCAACCTTTTTACTTTTTTTAAAAAATTGGAATCGTCTATTACATGGATCTAATATAGCTCGGGTCCTATGTTAACTATTAAAATCTATCATTTCTCAAACGAAACTTTGGTCACAATAAATCTTGCCATAACAATTTTCAAGTCAAAATTTGGACTTTTTTCCTCACCTTTTGCTCCTCAAGATAAGCATATTTGTGCCTATTAAACTTTTTTAGCAAGATATATAATTACTGCTAATGTCTTCCAACAGATTTAAATTTATTGGGAGTTTTTTATTTAAAGAATTAAATATTACTAATGGGATAAAATTTAGTTCCCAATGAATATATGGTTTCAAACTTTTATTCACAATTCCCATTGTCGCTTTAAGCTTCAAAAATTTACCCCCAAAAATTAGGCCTTTTCCCTCCTTTTTTGGGGGTGATTAATGATGCAGGGTGCTTTTGAGTTGTGGTGTATATGGGGCTACAACCTATATATGTATGTGTAGATTATACCATGTTGTTCTTTGTTGTTATGGAAATGCATTTATTATCCCAATGTTAGAATTGGTTGCTTTTCTTCCACTTTTTAGCTTTTTTTCTGCAATAAACATTGATTCTTACTCCAATTTAAACAAAGGTTCATTAACTTTCTATTGGAAGTAAAGATGGAAAAACGGGGAGAAAATAGGGAGCCCGATGGGATCAAGCGGTCGGTGTTTGTGCCCATTTGGGCAGGGTTCGCCAGGTCGAGAGACCCCTATGAGTTTTGGCTTTTCGTCTCATGCCCAATCAGGAGGGGCTCACCCGACCCAATCGGGCAAAGGTCAATATTCCCTTTTTCCGAATTTTTTCATCATTTCCTTGGATCGCTTTTGTAACCTCCCCTTAATTACGTGGTTTAAGGATGGTTATCATCCTTATAATGGTGATTTATTCTAATCCATATATTCTCTTGATCGATGATGGGAGTTTCTATTCTTCATTGTCATGTGTTTAATTGGATTGATTATGATAATTGGATTTCTTGGAGCCTTTTGATTTCTTTGGGATGTTACTTCTCCTTCTCTACTCCTATAAATATATATATATATATGATTGCTTTTCTGATTTGGAAGACACGTATTATATTCTCTCTTTTCTTCTTTCTTTCTCTCTTTTGGGCATAAGTTTTAGTGATTACATCCCACACCCAAGAGCGCCATTGTGTATTGAGAGTTATTTAAACCTTAAGGAACGAATCAGTGACTACATTGTGCACCGCGGTTGTACCGAATCTCGTTTTCAATGCAGTGGTTTATTTACCATGACACAACAAGTTCTTAATATTTGTTCATATCTTGTTCTTCATTCTAGCTAGTCTTGAAAATCTTTAAATACAACAATTTGAAAACGAGATTATGTCGATTGTTTTGGCGAACCCAATGTTGAACAAGACTCTTTCCAACATCTCTAAGTTGGAGCCTCTTGATTAGAGCTGTCAGTTTGGTTAATGAACTACTGGTTAAACTGAAACGACTGAAATTTGAACTGAATTAAACTGAACAGGGAGTAACTATAACTGAAATCAGCTGAAAAATGCTAAACTGAAATAAACTGTAAATGAAGAAACAAAACTGAACTGAAACAAACTATAACTGAAAATTACTGTGAAAAACTAAAAAGTTGATCAATCAACTGAACTGAACTGAATATTTGACTGAATTAACTGAACTGATTCAAACTGAAACTGGAATTGAACCAAAATCGATTTAAACTTAAACTTTTTTAAACCAAATTTTAATTGTATCCAAACCGAATTCAGATATTACCCAAATTCATGATAGTACTCCAATTCATAAATTTTATCGTGTTAATTTTGTATTTGTACTCCCACAAGTAAATTTATCATGATATTTTTATTATTAATAAAGAACCGGATCAGTTAACTTGTGACATATAAGGTTTTTTTCATTAACAAACTATGTAAATTTCATAAATTGGGGAATATTTGTAAAATTTCGCGGGTTTTGGTTGTGTAATTCGTACAACAGTAAGCATAGAGTGCATCACTTTTTTAAATTAATATACACCTTTAACAAATCGGTCATTGGTTAACTAGATCTGGTCCATGACAGGATCAATTTTTTTTCCTTTGCTGCTGCGGGTCCAACCATTGAGGACCAAAAATCGGATCTGTAAGACCTATTTTGCCCGCAGCGGTTGAACTATTTTCCACTAGGAAAGTGGGAGTTATTTTTGACGGAGTATTTGGGGTTCAAAATCCCTCGTTAAGCAAGCGTTGATATAGTGTGTTGGAAACAAAACAAAATTTGATGTTTATGATGATATGTGACTTCTTGATGAACACAATAAATTTATCTCATCACCAAAAAAAAAATGCAATCACTTATATTTGAGAATTAATGCATCCGTGGATTGTCCCCTATAATGAATGGGATGCTACTGTCATCATGTCCATTCCGCTTAATTTTTTAGCCCTAGAGGATTACTTGACTTAATAAGCCTTGACTAATGATGGGTTATACTCGGTAAAAACGACTTATATCCTTCATAAGTCGTGTAACTTGGACAATTTTCATCAATCTTGGGTGGATATATTTAGCAACTTGAGACCTCGGTAAAAGTACGCCATTTTTCTTTGGGGGGTTTGCACGGTATTTACTAGCAACTCAAAAATTGTTATTTATGCTATATATATGTGTCCAACTATTTGAGATCTTTGGTGGGCTTGTGACTGTGAAATTCTCGCGCTCTTTGGCGAGGAGGATGATTTTAAAGAGATACTCACCATTTGGAAGAAAAAAGTTGATGAGAAAATATGACTTTGTGGTGTTGTTCTTTTGTTATGGATTTGGAGCAGGATAAATGTTAAGTTTATTCAGCAATCAGGAGATCCCTCAATATTGTGGTTGATCAAGTCAAATGTCTTGCTGAATTGTAACTTGTATACCCAGCACAACAATTATAATCGATCCCTGAAGGTTGGGCAAGCTCTGCTTCTTTGCATAAACCATGATGGTGGGCTTGGGTGTTAGATTGTTATTCAGTTATTGTAAGGAACTCCACAGGTGAAAAATTATTTGTTGGATCTCACTGAAGCGTTTCCAGACTCCTAGAATTGCTGAAGCCAATGCCACTCTCTTTGCGGTGAAGCTAGCTCAAAAGTATGTTTTGGGGTGAATTATGTTTGAAGTAGACCTGATCAAAGACCGGGCCGGGCCGACCAAACCAAAATCTGCCCAGACCAGCGGGGGGCCGGGCCAGCCAACGGGCCAGTTTGTTCTGCCAAAAGCCCGGCCCGTGCGGGCCAATCAGGCCATTTTTGGGCCAAGCGAGCCTGTTTTTTTTGCTCCATTTTAACTAATTTTGTGACTTTTGTCCACTATTATGCTGAAAATTCGATACAAAATTTGAAGCCAATTATCAAGTAACTATTTCACGACTCACCAAAGCAACAATTTACGTCTCGGATCTTGAGAACATCCTTGATGGTATTTTATTTCATAGCTCTTCTTTTAATTTTATTTTTTGTTCGCGTGCAAAAAGGCATGGGAATTCCATTACTCGTCACCTTGTTAGATGCCTACATCAGTGTAGTTTGGACTCGTACAAGTTCGGAAGAATCATTATCCTATTGAATTATCCTCCTATATACTTATGAACAAGCTATCCAATGAGTAATTAAGCCTTTACGACCATGAGTAAGGATGTCAATTGGGAGGGGCGGGTGCGGAGGATGGTCCATCTACACCCGCACCCGCATAAAATTTATGTCATTATCCACGCCCCACCACCCATTGCGGTGGAAAATTTTAGACTCATCCTCGCCCTAGCAGGTACGCATTTAAACCTATCCCCGCCCCACCATTTGCATGGGTACCCGCGCCCGCTTCATAGTCGCGTCGTACCCACTTCATACCCACAACTATCCTCCTAGTAATCTCGAACAATCTGTCAGTATTGTAGTTGCAAAATCAAATTATTAATATAAGCATATTTGGATTTTGATAATAAATATTCTAATATGTAATTTTTGTTTTTTGGTAGAGAGTAGGTATAACACGAAGGAGAAGCGGGGCGACGAGAATGGGGTGGTATTTTATAAAATCCACAACTGCTCCACCACTCATTGCGGGTGCGATTTTCATCTCTATCCCCGCCAAACATAGACCCATTTGCACCCTTGTTGGACGGGAATGAGGCGGTTCTGCTACTTAGGGTGCGTTTTCTTCACCTTAGTAAATTAAGTTTTAGGTCCAATCAATTCAGTTCAAATAAGTTTAGTTCAGTTCAAATAAGTTTAGTTCAGTTTAGATAAGTTTCAATCAGGTCCAATAAGGACAATAAGTTCTATTCAGGTCCAATAAGTTTTAATTAGGTGCAATAAGTTCTAATCAGGTCCAATCAGGTTTAATCAGGTCCAATAAGTTCCTATAAGATCCAATAGTCAATGATCAATAAGTTTGAATTAAAATTTTAATTAAAGTACCACTATGATTATTATTTAGTATTATATTTGAAATATTGTCTATTATTTTATTATTCATATTACGTTTAACTGATATATTATTATTGTTATTTTTAATTAAAGTACTGTAATGATTATATAGTATTATATTTGTATTATTATATATTATTTTATTACTCATATTATTATTGGCTGATTATGTTATTATTAAAAAATATTATAAATCATGATCATATAAAGTTAACAATAATAATCACCATAATTATAATATTTTGCAATTTTTATTTAAATAACTAGATATAACACGTTTTCATTACTCATAACAATGAAAGATATAAATGTTATTAATTGGTTTTCTACTAGTGCTTTATGAAATCAAAGAAACACTATTAGATATATTAGCTGTGAAAGTTGCGTATAAGCAAGTATATAAATAACAATTTTTTTGTTAAAATATTAATCATAAGAGATAACTAATAATTACTATTTTCTGAAGGATAAATTTTAATGAATATTATGCTATAATAAATTTTGAGGGATAATATTTATATTAGGGGTAATATTTATGTTATTACTCATCAATTTTTTTTGTTAAATAAGGTAAAATAAGTTCCAATCAGATTCAGGGCCTGTTCTCCCTAGCTTATTTTCAGTTCAGTTCAGTTCAGTTCAGCTCCAATCAGCTCAGCTTCAATCAATTCATTTCAGTTCAGCTCCAATCAGTTCAGTTCAGCTGTTTTATGTCGAAGAGAACATGCCCTCAATAAGGTCTAATAAATTCCAATCAAGTTAATAAGTTTCAAGCAGGTCCAATAAATTTCAATCAGGTCCAACCAGTTAAATTAGGTCCAATCAATTCAATAAATTCAGTTTAGTTCAGTTCATAATTATTCAAGTGGAGAGAATGCACCTTTAACTCGCGCCTGGCTAGAATTAAAGAAGTGGGAAAGATTTGGAGTGCCATACAAGGGTAAAAGGGGAAATGCCATTGTAGCGGATAAGAAAAGAAAACCTCCAATTTTGCCTATACTACTCCATTAAATCCACCAGACACAGAGGAAACAGATAGAGAACGAAGAGATATGGCTGCCATAAGCATGGCTTGCGTTTCTTCTCAATGCTTATCCCTTTCTTCCAAACTCCAAAACCTCACTCTTTCTTCTCCTTCCACTCAATTACCCAATTCAGCCCTTAAACCTCTCTCTTTCTCCGCTAACTTTTCGCAGTCTGTTCTTTCTCAAGGTAAAATGTACTTGTTTTCTTCAAGTTCATTGCTTACTTTATCTTGTGTTATAATTTCCTAGCATACCCATTTCATGGTTTTGGATTGCTGAATTTGTTGATGGGGGTTTTATTTTTGGGTGTTTGCTTTGTGGGTTTCAATTTGGTAACATTAGCTCTTTAATTTTATTGGGTGCTTGAATTTTTGAATTTCCTCTCTTAGAGAAATCGAAATGGTTTGAATTTGAGCTGTTATGATAACATGGAATTATGGAAGCGCTTTGTTTTACTAAGTAGATTGATACTCATACCAGTATTTTAACTACATTGTTGTATCTTTTTATTGTATAATTGAGCCACTTCTATTTCATTGTAGGCTATGAAATTTGATATTGCAATATGCAACTATTGGATTGAGGTTCGAAATGTTGAGGCTTTAAGGGTTGTATAAGTTGTACTACTTAATAAGTAGGGCCTGTTCAATCGCAGCATGTAGTTATAATTGTATTCTTTTTGGAAGCCTTATGTTGACTTAATTAGTTGAGCCGAATTCCTTCTAGTTGATGTCGATTCATCCTATTTGGTTTTTTCATTATGTTCTCTCCATTCCATTTTGATGTTCCTACGTTGGTTTCCAATCCGTTTCAATGGTTGTTCCTATATGAAATCTTACCTTTCATTGCCTACATTTTCCCTCAATTGTCCCCTAATCATTTAACTAATGAGTCCCACTGCCCACTTTTCGTCGGTTTCCTTGAGTTCTATATGGGAGTATCCCAACTGGAAATGGAGGAAAAGTTTTAATGTGATCCCTTCTCTTAAAACCTTTTTTGCTACAAGTGTGAAACTGAACATGCGATCAATAATGAAGGCTTCTATGATGTAGTTTTGGACTATTTAATTAACCCTTTCTCCGCAGCAATGTTATTCAGAGCCTCACCTTACAACAAGTACCAATGTCCAATGACTTGGACATAGATACTTGAGGGCTGAGACTCCACTTTGGACCAAAAAGATGCATTTTCTTTGTGTGTCACTTGTATGCGTTTCTAACATTAGTAGCCCATTCTGAGTGACATAGCTTCACCATGAATTTGACTTGTCTTATCCTTATTATATGACATTACGTATATCTGTCTTCCAAAGCGAATTTCTGAGTAACTTAGTGATGAAATGATGGTGACGTGATTTCATTTGGTCATTTTATGCCTTTTTTTTTGTAGGATGCTCTTCTTTTAGCACATTCCAGCGACGTACCTTTTCAGTGGTTTGTGAGGCGGCCCCACAAAAGACGGCTGATTCTGCAGCTAAAAGAGCACGCCAAGCAGAGACTCGGCGTCTCAGGAACAAAGCCCGCAAATCTGAGGTTAAGACTCGCATGAGAAAGGTAACTGTCTTTTGCTTAGTGTACAGATATTTTTGGCATGAACTTGATATATTCTTTAGATATAGCTTCTTTGCTCAGATTGTATCTTGATAATATCTGCTTTTATCCTCATCTCTTATAGTAATTGGATTTGCAAATTGTGTTTTCTTGACCAGTTGTTTGTGCGTAATTAAAGATGGAGGGGTAGTATCTATGGCAGACATGTGTCTGTTGCTGTCTTACTCATGTATCATGTAGTGATCATTTGCTCAAAGCATACTTCCACTCTGTTCATACTCATTATTCCAATGAGCTCAATATGCTACTCGTGTGATGAGTATATTGAGCAGCCATGGTGTGATTTTAAATTGCCGGTTTTATTTTGGTGGCTACTGGTCGCTGTGATCTGTGTATCCGAAAAAATTATCCAGTTTGATGGTAGTCTGAAAAAGACTAGGAAAGCAACTTCTGTCTTTTTTTTCAATAATTTTGATCACGAATTGGCTTTGACTTGAATACCCTACTGAGCAATTTTCCAGTTTCTCTGGGTGTGATGTAAAATTTTACCTTTTCTAGTAAGCGAGAAGTTGTTTAGCTAATTACCTTATGTATGGCTGTTTTTTTTTTTTTAAGTGCATGGCGGTTTACTAGATTAGATTTGATTTTACTACGAATTAAGGTCCCAGTAAAGCATAGTAATCTTCAAGAAGATCATGACAGTGCAAGGAGCCAATACTTTCATCTGTGCAGAAGAAAAAAACTTTATTTCGAGGATACAAATGTATGTTCATCTGTAAGGACGCTAAGGGCGGAAAGTTTCCTCTATCTCTTTAGCTGAAGAGTGAAAATAAGTGCCATACTCCAAATCGGTGCATGTCACTAGGAAAAAGTGTGATTTGAAAGGAGGTGGGTGGGAGTGCTAAGATCATGGCTTACAATCTACAATTTTCCCATGACCTACAGAGTGTCTGGCAAAGGGCATTGTAAAATGGAGGGGGTTCAATCAGCTGGATGTAAGTTGTGTTAGGGATGCAATTATGTAATGCAACAACCATGCGACTGGTCATATTTTTTAGTTGCTTCTGGTTTATGGTTGCTATTGTTTGCGGTATATGTGTCAGGTTTTGCCCTGCTTCTATGTTCTTTTTGGGTTTTTTTCGGTTGAATAAATTTGCCCAACTTATTTCTAACAAAAAAATAACACACACAATGAACAGGAAGCCGCCAAACATTTCAGTTTAATTTTGTTTTAGCTCATTGGAATCCAAAGTCAATGAATGGCATCAGTAACGGATGGACTGTATTTATGCACCTTATGAAATGTATAAGCTCCGTGAGCCACAATCTGAGTGCTATCGGCAACACTAGAAGAGAATCTTATGTGACCTGTCCTTATTCCTCTTCCCAAATGTTACCCAAATGAATATAATTTGTCAATCTCACTGCGACCATCTCAACATCCTTTTAAACTATAAGTTTGACAAGTCAAAAGTCAATTTAGCTTTCCTCATTGTGAAAGAAGGTTCTTCTCTCATGTGCATAAATTACTTGTGGTTTCTCACAGTTGTACATCTCCTGTTGTCACCATTCCAGAGCACTATAAAACTGTTAGGATCATAAGACAACCTACTCTGTGCTAGATTTTTTTTTTCTAGGGTATATGCTTGAAATTCATCAGACATCTCTTATAGTTTCAGTGTAACATTTGTGTGTAACTTTGCTGCTTGTACTTGTTGTAAATGTAAAGAGCAAGGCTAAATGGCGAAATTTTAGCAAACTCAATTATTTTTCTCCGGAGTCTGCACTCTGCAGGGGGTATTCTCATAAGTCCAGTTGGTTCTGGACCCACACCTTCTTTTATCTCACATGTGCTTACTAAGAATTTGACCATCAAGAGTTTTTTTAAATGGAACCATGAAGTGAATTGAGATTAAGCCTTTTAAGCATCTTGTGGCAGCTATATACCTCACTCTTACTTCTGTTACAGTTTTCCAAGGACATAGATTACATCGCACAAAGAGGTTTTGGCTGAAATTTTATGAAAGTCATGTTATAGAATGAGGCATTAATGACATAAAACTTTATGTTTTGAAATACTTTTGAGTTTGATACAACTTCACATTGTTTTCTTTCATGTTCTACCTGCCTGTTAACTGCAGGTTTTCGAAGCATTAGATGTGCTGAAGAAGAAGACTGGTCCAGCCCCTGAAGAACTTGTACCGATAGACAATTTACTTGCTGAAGCCTATTCTGCTATTGACAAGGCAGTGGTGAAGGGTAGTCTACACCGGAACACAGCTGCACGCCGTAAATCTCGGCTGGCTAGAAACAAGAAGGTTGTGGAGATCCACCACGGGTGGTACACACCAGTCCCAGCACCAACTACTGTCTAGTCTGCCTTTTGAATGTAATTAGAATTTGAGTTATATGACCTTAAAATCACTTGATGTTGTAATGTTGTAGCCCTCAATATCATTTTTGCAACGCTATTATAGTCATTTGGTAACCAATGATCTATTGCAGATTGTCTCATGCTTTCCTCTCTATGTTATTTATGTTGTTCCGTTTTGCATGCATTTAGAGGTGCGGTTATCTTGGAATTGGGTTGCTCAAATGTGTCGGTTTGGTTTAATTCCAGGTTAGCTCACTTTAGGTTGTTTCAACTTTCAAACAATGCATGTGCAAGATTTAGAGCTCTTTGGGATTGGGGCGGCACAACGGATTTAGGTATTGTAAGTTGTATATTTTCATTTTTCAAAGTGATATAGACCACTCCGTTTCAATGCACTATAAAAAAGTATGTCCCCAAAAAAAATGGTCATAATTGGTCATCATTCATAACAAATTTAACCATATAATTGATGTATGAATCCAATCTAAGCAATAAGACTCGATAATAGTAGCTAAAAGGAATTTTTGCTTAGGAAAATTTTCTTAACCCCATATATATTACATGAAATGCAACTGTTAGAATTAGGACAGGGCCAACATGGTTTGATCCAAAATTTATCGAGTCTCGGAGCGGCAAATTTTGGTTCTGTTTCATTCTTGGGTTGGATTCGTGTTGGATCTAATTAATTAATTTTCAGCAACTTTTGTGTACAACCAGCTACACCAAAACAAATGGTGTGGCCACATGACATAATTAATTAAAAAGGAAAAAAAACCTTCTTTATTTACTTCTACAAATTTCTCTCAACTCAACCTCTCTAAACTTAACCTCCCATTCCCCTAAAAAAAACTTAACCTCCCATTCATTCTCTCTCTAACTTTCTATCATCACCACTTATCTCTCTTTTTTCTCTTTCCTTACCACCGAAAACCACCACCAGTAAATACACACAAGCAATTAGCCTTTACCAACAATCTCCTTTCTCTCTCATCATCACTGTTTTCTCCTTGATCTCTTTCTCTCTCCTCAATCTCGTTCTTTATCTCTTCTTATCGTCAATTTCTCCCTTTTTTCTCCTTGATCTCCTTCTTTCTCTCTCATCACAATAGATTTCTTCCTTCTTTCTATCTCTTGCTAATTTGCTTTTATGGCTTTTTTTTTGTACTAGTGGAGGAAGAAGAGAAAGTGGTGAGGAGATAGAAAATTTCTATTGATGGTGATGAAGAGAAAAAAAATTGATTTCTTAGATGTGGTGGTTGTGGAAAAAGTAACTCTAATTTTCAAACAAAGTAACCCTAAGATTTCCTGAAAATAATCCTATTTTTCTGAAAAAATAATTGTCATATTTCTTAGAAAGAACCCCTGAAAAGCAACCTTAATTTTCAAAAAAAAAAGTAACTCTAATTTTCAGAAAAATTAATTTTAATTTTCAGAAAAGTAACCCTAAGATTTCCTAAAAGTAACCTTGATTTTCAGAAGAAGAAAAAAGTTACTCTAATTTTCAGAAAAAGTAATTTTAATTTTCAGAGAAGTAACCCTAAGATTTCCTAAAAGTAACCCTAATTTCATGAAAAAATAATTGTAAGATTTCTTAGAAGTAATCATTGAAAAGTAACCTTAATTTTTAGATAAAGTATCCCTAAGATTGGAGAAAAATTGACCAAAAAATGACCTTAATTTCCAAAATAAAGTCCCTATTGTAACCTAAATATTCGAAAAAAAGTAACTCAAATATATATTTAAAGTAACTCCAACATTAAGAAAAAGTAATCCTAAGATTTTTTTGAAGGGAGAAAAAGTGATGAGGAGAGAGAAAATCGCGAGGACTGAGAAAGTGGCGAGGAGAGAAAAAATCACGAGGTGTGAGAAAGTGGCAAGGAGAGAGAATGACAGAGATGGTAATTAAAAGAGAGGAAATGGTGAGGTTTGAGAAAGTAGTGAGGAGAGAGAAATTGCTTGACAATGGTGATGAACAGAGGAAATAACGAGAAGAGAGAAAATGATGCGGAGAGAGAAAGTAGTGATGTGAGAAAGTTGGTTATTAATGTGGTGAATGTTGAATCTTAAAAATCTTTAATATGAGGTTTAAATTAAATGAGAAATCTCTTTTTTATTTTTAATTCATTAAAATATAACTTAAGTGGTGGCAACACTATTAGTTATAGGTGTGGCCAGCCACATATAAAAGTTTGTGATTAATTTTTGACTAGTTTATTCGAAATTTTTTTTGAGAATATCTGATGACTATAAATATGGAAAAATTGATTCTAATAATCCAACCTTTGGGCCATTCGCTCAAAATAATCCAACCTTTTGATTATTATTTAATAATCGAACCTTTTATCCCAATCCGCTCATAATGCACCGTGAGATCGGTAACTTGTTGGAATGGTATTTTTTTTTTCATTTTCCCCTTTAATCTCCCTTCCCCTCTCCCTCCCTCCCTTCCTCCCTCCCTCCCTCCCTCCCTCCCTGCCTCACCAGTCATGAAGAACCACCCCACCCCTGTTCACGATCCCCACCCTACCCCACTCCTTGCTCACGATACTTGCCCCACCCCCACTCCCTGCCCTACCCCACCCCTTTGCAAACAACCCCTGCTCGTTGAGAAGACGGGAATATGGCGTTGTGTTGGACAGGTTGTGATGGCGGTGAAGCTGGCTGGTATATGCACCGGCGAGTGCTTGCAGACGCGCTGAGATGATAGTGGAGGGGGTGACACCTGGGGTTGGTTGAGAGGCATGAGATGCCGCTGGAATGTAGGGGATGGGAAGGGTGGTGGGGCGCGCAGATGGGCTGATGGGGAGTCGATGCGGTGAGGATAGTGGAGGCCGGAGATGTAGTGGTGGTCGTGCGCCGATAGTACTGTTGTTGTACTGGGCGGCGCAGTGATTGGAGGTGGGGCTGAACAATAAAGCCCACAGACAGCTCGTGGTTTGAGGGGAGAGTGGGAAGGGGGTGAGGATGAGGGGGTTGGTGGCAGTGGGTGGGGTAGGGGAGGGAAGGGGTGGCAGTGGGTGGGCAAGGGGAGGGAGGGAGGGAAGGGGGTGAGGATGGCGGGGTTTGGTGGCAGTAGGTGGGCAAGGGGAGGGAGGGGGTGACAGTGGGTGGGGAAGGGGAGGGAGGGAAGGGGGTGGGGATGGGGGGGTTGGTGGCAATGGGTGGAGAAGGGGAGGGAGGGATAAAAAAAAAGTATTTAATTAAATCACAACGAATTAGAGGAAGACACGTGTGCAATTAACCCATTCTCCTGGTCATCAACCTGTTTCAACAGGTCACGGTGCATTATGAGCGGATTGGGATAAAAGGTTGGATTATTAAATAATAATCAAAAGGTTGGATTATTTTGAGCGAACGGCCCAAAGGTTGGATTATTAGAATCAATTTTTCCTATAAATATTGAAAACCGTATCTTTTCCTCTACTACATACCCGGCTAAGGCCCTGTACAGGATGAGCAACTGCACAGTTTCCTATTTTAGGGAGGCCCAATTTATTTTTGGCTCCCAAAGCGATTCTTTTTTACTTAGGTTGCTTTCTTCCACGCGCACCTCTGACAAAACAAGTAAAAAACTCCATCCCCCTCCCTCCAATTTCCAAAACGGCGCTGAACCCCATTAACAAAGCCTGACTCCTCGTCTCCTTCCATTATCATTTATCAGTACTTCTCTATTCCTATTCTCTAGACACCAGACTCCTGAATTTTTTGATTCTTCTCAAGTTCTCATAGAAAAAACACCATTAACAAAGCTTTGAACAACTTGTCTCCGATGCTAAGAAGGCCACTGACTCATCGCCTAGCTTCTGCTACACGTGTTATCTCATTTTGCGCTCGTGAACTCGACCGTGAATATAAGGTTTAAATGGTAGACTTTCTTTCTAGAATTCTCCTGCAATTTGCTTATGGTTCATGTTTTTTTACACCTCTCTTTCTCTATCTTCTGTGTTTTTTTGTTGTTTTTGTAAATTGTATAAATGTCAGGTGTTTTTTTGTTGTTTTTGTAAATTGATTGAATTTGAGGTCTTTTGTGTTTTTTTTTTCTTTTTGCAAATGAAAATTAGAATTTTAATGTAGATAATGATAATGTTGACTGTAATGATGTAAATTTGAATGAAAACTTGAATGAGAATACTTATAATGTTGATTGTGTTGTTGTCAATTTGAATGAAAGACAAAGAGTAGGATGTATAGATTATTAGTGACTGTCATGTTAAAATAAGGTTAGATATGGAAGCTTTACCATTTGTTTCCTATCATTTTGGTTTTCTGGATATTAATGATTTGAGATTCATATCAAATCATGTTGGCTCTTTATTCATGCTAGTGGCCGGTTATGTAAAAATATATTAATGTTTTTGTGATTTAAAGTGGATGTGTCATATAAAACTTGAATCTGTTAAACTCTTACTGCAGTATTGTGAATGTAAATAATTTGAAACAAGCTTATGTCTGTTGTTGCTGGATGAAATAAGAATATAAGATGTATGATTTGGTTTTTACTCTTTTCCTCGTGTTGTAGTTTTACTCTGCAATAGTGGCTGGATAAAATATATCAATGTATAATGGTGATAACTTTTTATAGTTATATATAACTATGTTTTTTTTTATCATTCGGGTTTCATTAATTATTTTAGCACAGGGCCCCCAAATTGTATGAGATGGCCCTACTCTATCGACTACCATAACACTTGCTATACAAAGGTTGACAAAAGAACCTAAACATTGATAAATTTAACGCAATCTATATGTGTTGAATTATGGCCACTTAAGGCAGGGAGTTGGATTTAGGTCCATTGGAGTGATAAAACATGATGTCATAAGAAATCGGGTAGGGCAAACGAAGTTTGAAGAAAACTCTACAAAATTATCCCCCTCGCTTGACTACATGTATTTTTACCTTTCCATGCAAGATCCTACATGCCTAACCATATTCTTTCTTACCTCTGTGCAATCTGATGTAGAACACAAGAAGCTGACTAGATGGAGAGTAGAAAGTAGCTTCGAGAATTCAACATTCAACCATGGAAAACATAGAGAGATAAAGAGAGGGAAAGATAGAGAAGGATAATAGGGGATAATTGTATTGGGTTGTTATTAATTTTCAGAATACCTTTGTAAATGGATTTTACAACTACTTTAACAACCTATAACAATTTTGACAAACTCTTAACAAACATTATGTCTTAAACCAACTTTTTCGCCTAAAAATGGGTTAAAGCAACCCTTTATATTCACACTATATCATATCTCCTCCCTTAAAACAAACTTGTCCTCAAGGTTATACAGGAAAATCTGGAAATTGAGCTTCAAATATAGTAGCAAAAACCCAATTAGCATCACTGAGAGGTTGTCCTTACCCACTGAACTAAGTATTGAACTTCAGCAACATTCTGTCTCCACACAACTCTTTTATACAGAATAAGAAAAGGAAGAAGGACCTGGTCAGCTGCTGTGCCTTGTAGCCATGTAGGAATGTGAGCAGTAGTAGGAAGAATCCCCCTTAAAGACCTTGAGCTGTGAAACATGGAACACATTGTGGAATTTGACTGAAGTAGGGGAACATAACTTGTAAGCAACTGCCCTAATTGTATCTTCCACTTGAAATGGGCCATAATACTTGTGAGCAAGCTTTTGATTAGTTCTGTGATGAACTGAAGTCTACCTATAAGGTTGTAACTTCATCCAAACCCAATTACCAACAACAAAACTTCTTTCAGATCTACCTTTATCAGCTAGCACCTTCATTCTGTTCTGGCTTGAGCCAAGTGTTGCTTGAAACTAGACAGCATAGCATTCCTTCTTGGCATAGTCCTATCTACCACTTCATTGCTTGACTCCCCAGGTAAGTAAGGTAAATATATACAGGTGCAGGTTGATTATAAACCACATCATAAGGGGTCATTTGAGTGGTTATGTGATAGGTAGTATTGTACCACCACTCTGCTAATGGCGACCAAATGGACCATTCTTTAGGATTAGCCCCACACATTCAACGCAAATAAACTTCCAAGCACCTATTTAAGACTTCAGTTTAACCATCAGTCTGTGGATGGTAAGCTGAAGAGATTAGAGTAAGAGTTGAGTGCCTTGTAAAGTAAAAAGGGCCTGCCAGAACTAACTGATAAAGATCACATCTCTATCACTCACTATACTCTTAGGCCAACCATGGAGTCTAAACACCTCATCTAAGTAAACTTGAGCAACCTCCATAGCAGTGGAAGGATGACCAAGAGCAAAGAAATGGGCATACTTGCTCAGTTTGTCAACAACAACAAAGATGACTTCTTTGCCTTGAGACTTAGGAAGGCCTGTAATGAAATTCATTGAGATATCAGCCCAAACCTTGTGAGGGATAGGAAGGGGTTGAAGAAGGCCAGGATAAGCTGAGGTGTCATATTTGCTGGCTTGACAGGTGGTACAATTTCTCATAAAAGAACTCACATCCTTAGTGAAGACCCTTCCAAGTAAAAAAAGATTTAACTCTCTTAATAGTGGCATCCCTCCCAGAATGATCTCCTTCTGCTGAACTATGCATCCAAGAGAGCAAAGTGTGTTTTAGTTGAGTATTAGGACCAAACAGAATTTTACTATGCTTCTTAAGTAAACCCTGATGCAAGGAGTACTTAGTAGGGACTGATTGTTGATTATGCAAAGCCTGAATCAGTGTAGTGAGTGTAGGATGATCCAGCAAGTAGCTTTGTTGTGTTAAAGCAGGGAGTTTAGATTCAATAGTGGACAAAAGCCATACACATTTATTCATTACCAGCCATCCTTGATAAAGCATCGGCCACAAGGTTTTCTTTGCTAGACTTATAATGTATCTCATAATCAAACCCCATAAGCTTAGATAGCCAAAATTGTTGAAAAGGGGTGCTAATCTTTTGCTGTAACATCCACTTCAAACTCTTTTGACCAGTGTTGATAAAGAATTTATGGCCAATTAGGTATTGTTCCCACTTTTGGAAAGCAAAAACAATGGCAAGGAGTTCTTTCTCACAGACAGATAGTTTCTGCCATTTAGGTCCCAAAGCCCTGCTAATGAAAGCTAAGGGATGTTAGTCTTGCATAAGAACTGCTCCAATTCCCAAATTGGAAGCATCAGTTTCTAAAACAAAAGTTTTAGAGAAATCTGGGACTCCTAGAACTGGTGCTGACACCATAGCTATCTTCAAAGCTTCAAATGCCATCTGAGCATCTTCTGTCCATACAAAATCTCATTTTTTAAGTATTTGAGTAAGGGGGTTGCTAATGACAGCATAATTTCTCACGAACTTTCTGTATTAACCAGATAAGCCTAAGAAGCTCCTTAATTCTTTCACATTTTTAGGAGTAGGCCAAATCTGAATTGCAGCAATTTTGGAAGGATCAGTAGATACACCTTCACCAGAAATAAAATGGCAGGTATTCTACCTTAGGCACTACAAATGCACATTTGCTTGGCTTAGCAAACAAATGGTGATGAGTCATCAACTGAAACACAACCTCCAAGTGTTGCCAATGTAGTTCTAGGCTAGAATTGTACACTAGGATATCATCAAAAAATACCAAAACACGCTTTCTCAAAAGTGGTTTAAAAACATGCATGATTCATCCAAGATTGAAATGAAGCAGGAGCATTTGTTAGCCCAAAGGGCATAACAAGAAATTCAAAATGGCCTGAATGTGTCTTAAAGGCTATTTTATGTAGATCATCAGCATGCATCCTAAGTTGGTGATAGCCAGATCTTAAATCCAACTTAGTGAACACTACTGCACCTGCTAGTTCATCAATTAACTCCTCTACTACAGGAATAGGGAATTTATCCTTGACTGTCTTGTGGTTAATTTCCCTATAATCAACACAAAGTCTCCATGTACCATCCTTCTTTCCCACTAGGACAACAAGGCTGGCAAAAGGGCTTGAACTGTCTTGTATAATGCCAGTGTCTAACATTTCTTGGACAGTTTTCTCAATGACATCTTTCTGCTTAATTGGATATCTATAGGGCCTAATATTGACATGTTGTACATTAGGCAACAATCGAATTTTGTGATAAAAAAGAGGTCGGCTAGGAGGGAGTGTTTCCCACTAGGACCACAAGGCTGGCAAAAGGGCTTGAACTGTCTTGTATAATGCCAGTGTCTAACATTTCTTGGACAGTTT
Source organism: Beta vulgaris subsp. vulgaris (assembly GCF_026745355.1). Taxonomy (NCBI): domain Eukaryota; kingdom Viridiplantae; phylum Streptophyta; class Magnoliopsida; order Caryophyllales; family Amaranthaceae; genus Beta; species Beta vulgaris. The sequence continues at coordinate 12,921,471 of NC_079205.1, read as the reverse complement.
TCTCAATGACATCTTTCTGCTTAATTGGATATCTATAGGGCCTAATATTGACATGTTGTACATTAGGCAACAATCGAATTTTGTGATAAAAAAGAGGTCGGCTAGGAGGGAGTGTTTTGGGTTCATCAAAAAGAGGCTGATATTTGTTTAAGAGTAGCACTAACTCAGGTGGTCTATCTTCCACATCATGAGCCAAACAAGATATTAATGAAGAATCTAATGATGCAAAATTATCAAGATCATTATTAACCAATTGCAGGAAACAAAGATGAATGGAACTTACACCTGTTTGCATAAGCTTTATAATATAATAGATCAGGATCCTGAAACTGTAGAAGGTTCTTTAGGATGGATTCCCCTCAATACATGAAGAGCTCCATTATAGGTAAATTCTGTCCTTAATTGATGGAAATTCCACTTAACAGTCCCTAAAGACTGTAGCCACTGCACACCCAAAACCATATCACACCCTCCCAAGGGAATTAACAAAGCATCAGTTGAAAGGTGGTGTTCTGCAACCTCCACTGAAATCCTTTGCACATGGATTGACATGAAAGAGTATTACCATCTGCCAATAAAACTGATTGACAAGGCATGGAATCAATCTTACACCCTAACTTCATAGCTAAGGATACATCTAGGAAATTGTGTGTACTGCCCGAGTCAATGAGTATATGGATTGATTTTTTCCTAATGTAACCACTGGCCCTCATTGTATTATAAGCTATGTTTCCCAACAAAGCACTCACAGAAATGTATGGATCTTTTTGAAACATCTCCAATTCATCTTCTACTGTATTAGAAAGATCTAGAAGTTCCCCTTCTTCTTCTACACCTAGAATCTCAATAGCAAACAATTGAGTTTGCTTCAACTAGCATTTAAGACCCATCTCATAAGGAGCATCATAAAAATAACATAGGCCTTTAGCTTGTTTTTCAGCTCTCTCTGCAGGTGTAAGATATCTAGTAGGTCTGTAATTTCTTGTGGAAGATTGAGTGTTGGTGTTAGGGAAAGAAGGGTTAGGAAGCAAGGCTGATTTATTGTAGGTAGAAGAGTTAGGCAATGCTAAAGGTTTTTGTGGCTGAAAATTGGATTTGGGTTGAAATCTTGTGGCTTGAATGGTTTCATTTTGTAGCCTGGCATACTCAACAGCAGCATTCAAGCTAGTGGGTTTAAAGGCTTTGGCAAAAGGTTTTAGATTAGGCTTTAAGCCCCCAATAAAGCTGTCAAGAAAATACTGTTCAGGCAGTAGAGGGTTTCTTTGCAACATTAACCCTTTCAAATTCTCAAAAGCATCCAAATAATCATCAATAGTGCCAGTTTAATTCAATTTGTTAAATTCTACTACCACATTACTACCAATCTCCTCCTTAAATCTAGCACATAAATCCGCAACAAAATCCTCGCTCCCACTCTACATTTCTTCTAACAGCAATGTAACTATAAAACCATGATTCAGCTTTACCCACCAAATACAAACTGGCTAGATCAACTTTTTGGTTGTCTAAGATTTTGCATAATCAAAAGTATTTCATGCATTTCTTAATCCAAATGCGAGGATTTGAACCTCCAAAATTGGAACCTCAATTTTAGGAACAAATCCTAATGATTTAGCTCCATTAGAGACATTTGATTCCATCGAATCTTCTTTCTCTTTGTCACGTTCTTGCAACAATTTCAGCATTTCTTCCAATTGTGAAGATTGAGTAGCCATTCTTTGTTCCAATTCAATAAGGCGAGTTTCCATTGTTTGTAATTGAGCTACTGTAATTTTGCGAGGCGCCAGATTATCTCAGAGTTGAGATATAATTTGCCAGAAGCAAAATGATAGGAAATGGCTGAGGTTAGGAGCGTACAGCTCTGATACCAATGATGTAGAACACCGGAAGTTGACTGGATGGAGAGTAGAAAGTAGCTTCAAGAATTCAACATTCAACCATGGAAAACATAGAGAGATAAAGAGAGGGAAAGATAGAGAAGGATAATAGGGGATAATTTTGTTGGGTTGTTATTAATTTTCAGAATACCTTTGTAAATGGATTTTACAACTATTTATAGACAATAGAAGCTAACAAATTTAACAACCTCTAACAATTTTAACAAACTCTTAACAAACATTATGTCTTAAGCCAACTTTTCCGCCTAAAAATGGGTTAAAGCAACCCTTTATATTTCACACTATATCACAATCGCATATGATAATATTACTTAAGAAGTTTTTTAGCTTGCACACTTGTGTGTGATTGTGCATGGCAGTGCATCTGAGTGCAGAATGTGCAACTTTATGCTTGGCCATGTATGACAGTGTTTAGGCCATATTTTATGCGGCAACTTTTCTAAGCTGTATTATGTGATAATTAACTTATAATAAGGACTTTGAACTAGTTTTTGAGATAGTTTTTTATATATTGTTAGATCAAACCCTAATCATCAATCTAATTACATAACTTTCTGCAAACCCCTAAATTTAATAGTATGATCTTACTTGTTGAATTGTAATTTTCATCTATGATAGAGTAGGGATTATTACTATTGATTGAAACTTAAATTCTTTACAATCAATGGGAAGTAGATCTAGATGGTAATGGTTAAATTCATCAAGAACATTAATACGTGAAATTTATTGTTCGAAAGTTCTAGAATACGTGAAATATATCTATTGAGCATATTAATCTGATTAATTGGCTTATAGAATATTCTTTGCATTAGATTATGCTCGTGGAAATATTTTTTGAATTATTTAATTGTGCAGGTCTTTATCCTTGAATTTTGTCATAATAATTACTTTTTAAGTTGAATTAGGCGTAATTGTATTATTATATATTCGAACAAAATATAGTTATTATGAGAGGCACATCTTTCGTATTGAGCATATTAATCTAATTATTGGCATAGAGAATATTCTGCATACTCTAAGTCTAAAAAGGTCTATCAATTTCTCCTTTTCATATTTGTAAATGCACCTTTAGGTATTATTAGCATATGATTTTTGTAATGTATACATTAAACAAATCAAAGAAGACTCCACTAACTACTACCTCCATCCCTTAATAGATTTCCTATTTCTAATTTGAGCACTATTCACTAGTGGAAAAAACCTTATATCTCACAAGTTAATTGATCCGGTTTCGGCAACCCCCCCCCCCCAACCCTAACTCCATCCTCTACTAATGTCCTCCTCCCTCCTCAAATGTCTCTCCTCTCAACCCTTAGCACCATGATTCTCACTCAACCCTAACCTCACCTTCATCTCTCCTCTCCTCTCTCATCGCGGGTCAAAGCACAATCTCCAATGCCAACGTAGTGCGAAGAGACACGAAGTCAAAACTCATCGCCACCAAATTTTGGCAGTGTCAGCACCTCCTCACCACCAACTCGTCGCACTAAAGAAGAAGATGAAGCCCACGTATGAAGAAAACGAAGGCCACGACGAAGATGATGACGGAGCCAAGATGAATTAATTTCGTATATAGTTTAGGGTTTAGATTTGTTATTTTGTTCAATTTTTTTTTTCGATCTTTCAGTTTCAATTTTAATGGAAAGATGGTTCTAGGGTTTATTTCGTTATTATTCAACATTTTTAATTTTATGTGTATAGTTTCGTTAAGTAATTTCCCTTTTAGCTCGAGTTTTTTTGGTTTTTTAATTTTCAATATTTGTTTTGTTTTTTTGGTGAGTTTCATTTTTGGTAAGTTTTGTAAATATTGTATAAGTTTGGTTTTTTTTTTTTTTTAAATTTCCATTATAATTCTGTATAACTTTTGTAAATTCTGGATTGTAACTTGTTGAATTGGAATTTTGGGTTATGACTTATGGACTGTATAGGATGAATTGAAAATTATAACTTTTGGATTGTATAAGATGAATTGAAAATCATAATTTTGTTGAGTTGTAATAAATTATATATTCTGGGACTTGACTGGGGGTGGACGTACCTTTTTTTTGGTTTATTATGAGACAAACCGATGGGGTCTAGTAATAAAACTGGATCAGTTCGTTAAGTTCATTAACTGATCCATTTTTATTACCCGGCGGATCAGTTAATCCTTTGAAACTCACCCGATCCGAACCAAAATTGGATCGATAAGCCCGATTTTGACGGGATTAGATGGGATTTTTTCCATTAGTAATTTATAGGCAAAGGAAATCCTAAAAAAAATCCAATATGAAAGATATATAAAACATAGTTATGTAGGGGGTCTTGTTTGATTCTTCTTAATTGTGTACATTTGGAGAACCAAAATTTTATATAATTGTCGAGCTGTCTCATATTGCATGGTAGTAGCTTTTTTAGCTAGAGCCTCACAAATTTCACTTTCACGGCGAGTTCTTTCTTTAGACATGGTGAATTTAAATTTGGTGAATGTATGTGAGTTCCCAAAAGAATTAAATTGGTCTAAAAGATTTTAAGTTTTCCTGAAATCCTTAAAGGGATATTAATGGAGAAGACAACCAAAATTAAAACACGTGCAAGAAGGATGTCATTTTTAGTTTGGGTCATATTTCAATGGGCCAAGTTAGCGTCAAGTTTTAATATAGAGGTTTGTAAGTCATAAAGAAACCCATTAAAATGAGTTGTTGACCCTTGAGTTTTGAAGATGACCTAACCAAAAAAGATATAGTGTATTTTATTTATGGTGTTGCAAGGTAATTCATGCTCGAGCTAAGAGAATACTTGATTGAAGATTAAAGCGGAGAATTAATCAAGATCGAAGTAAAGATGTTCGAGAAATGAAGAATCAAGCATGGAATGAAGATTAGAATACATTAGGGTATTTATTAATCTTCTTGTTAAGGTTGAGTAAAGCTTTATTAAGTTCGTGGTGAATTCTCAAAGGAACTTGGTTCTGTTCCCATGAAAGGAACAGACCTGGCACTATAGGAACAAGGCTTAGGAACAAGACTTAATAATTAGGGAACAAGACTTAAAACTAATTTAGGAACTTCTAAGTGACTAATATTGTGCGCCTAAGTAATTGTGTGCCCAATATAGTTGTTAGAGTTTTTAGGGATAATTTGACTAAGATCCATATTTTAGGAAGTTAGTTTAAGTTTGTTAGGAAAAGATTTTAAAAAGATTTTCTGATTTTAAAATTAACTGATTTTCAAATTTATCTTTTTAAAATATATATTTTATCTTTTATATTTTATTTAAAAGATTTAGTTTTCGAAAAATTTATTATTTCCGGTTTTTAAAATGTTTCGGATTTTTGAAATAAAAAACTGTTTTCCGGTTTTATAAAAGATTTTGAAAAAATATTTTTCCTAAAAACTAGCTAAAGATTTTATTTATTTATTTCCTAAATTCTAGTTACACGCCTAAAGTTTACTGCTACAGTTTATGAGTTAGTGGATTTAGTGGCTTAAGTTAATTATCCTCCAAGTATTTAATTAAATTAAATAAGTTAATTATTCTCCAAGTTTTGCAAAACCACGTAATTTGTTACTGCTTCTATGAAGTGAAGTAGTGGATTAGTGGATGCTTACATGACATGAATAATTAATTTAATTTAATTAATTAATTAAAATCATGGAGAACATGTGATAATGGTCTAAGTTAGTGGAAATGTCTTGTCTTAATGTCTATAAATAGGCGCCTAATTCATTTGAGAAAATTGTGTCTGACTTAGTTAATTTGTCTTAAGTTATCTAAAGTGTCAGTGCCTTTCCTTAAGAGAATTCATACTTACATTAATCGAGTTTTATTACTCTTCCATTGTTTTAAAAAGTGTATTTTTAGAAAAAGGGTTTGAGTGAACTCTTGTAAGTGTGAGAAAGCTTTGAGTGAAGCAAGAGAAAGAGAAAGAGAAAGAGAAAGGAACTTCGAGTGAAGTTTGAGAGAAAACGTCAGTTGTTGGGAACTGTCGTTGGGAACTTGAGTTGAGTGACTTAAGTTGAGAATCGAGAGAAAAGTAATAGGTTGTAATCAGAGTTGTTTTGGCCTATTATAGTGGAAAGTTGTTTAAAATCCCTTGTGGTCGAGGTTGTTTCTTCCTACTAGGCCTAGGAAGTTTTTCCTCGTAAAATCTCTCGTGTTCCCATTGTTTGTTCCCAAGTTTACTTTTAATTCCGCAAAAAGTAGGGCTTATTCTCTCACTATAATTCACCCCCCCTCTTATAGTGCTCATATTATACAACAATTGGTATCAGAGCGGGAACTCTAATATTCAGGAAACCCTGTTGAGTTCAAGATCTTGAAAAATATGAATACTAGAGAGAAACTGGAAGAAGGGTACTCTACGCAGAGGCCACCAATGTTCAATGGTAAGTTTTACACTTACTGGAAGAACAGAATGGAGATCTTTATCAAAGCCGACAATTACCAGGTATGGAGAGTCATAGAGGTAGGTGATTTTGAAGTCACTACCACTAATGACAAAATGAGGTAATTCCTAAATCTATATCTGATTTTGATAAAGCTGATTTCGAAAAGATGGAAATTAATGCTCTTGCTATAAAATTGCTTCATTGTGGTCTTGGCCTCATGAACACAATCGTGTCATGGGATGTAAAACCGCAAAACAAATTTGGGATCTTCTTGAAGTCACTCATGAAGGTACGAGTGAAGTTAAGAGATCAAAAATAGATCTTTTGATGAACCAATATGAACTTTTTCAAATGAAATCAAAAGAGTCTATCCAAGACATGTTTACACGCTTTACTAATATAATTAATGAGCTAACATCTCTTGGTAAAGTGATTACATCTGAGGAACAGGTACGAAAGGTCCTAAGGAGCCTTCCTAGGGATCGTTGGATGGCTAAGGTAACTGCCTTAAGGAAACTAAGGACTTTACTAAGTTCAATTTGGAACAACTTGCTGGTTCCCTATGACTCATGAGTTGCAATTGGACAATGAGAATGGAGACATGTCCAAGCAAAATCGATTGCCTTAAAAGCTGATGAAAGTGAAGGCTCAGAAACGATGAAGAAGAATCCTCTCATGGTCCGAAAATTCAAAAGAATGTTTAGGAACATGAAGAATGGGATTACAAAGGTAAGAATAAGAAATATTCTAACAAACTTGTTTGTCATAAGTGTGGCAGTTCTGAGCACTTCATCAAGGATTGTCCCCAATGGGAACAAGAAAAAGGCAAAGGAAGGGAACGAAGCAGAGATAGGAACAAAGAATACAAAAACTCCTATACTCGATCTGACATGAAGAAAGCTATGGTTGCTGCATGGGGAGACTCTGACTCGAGAAGAAGATGATCCTCAACCAAATGAGGAGACTGCAAACTTCTGTCTTATGGCTTTGACAATTCCGAATCTGATGAAGAGATTGAATCTCTTGAGGCAAGTCTAGACACCATCAAAACTCGTCTTAATTCTTTAAGTAAAGAAAAATTATTTGAGTTTATTGTTGACGCTGTAAATGATTGCAAAGATGAAACCATTAAACTAAAACAATGTCAACATGCTTTAAGTGTAGCAAAGGAACATACCTCTTGGCTTAAAAGTGTTCGATTGATATTGAGAAAAGATTTTTCGAATTGTTTGACAAAAATCTTAAATTAAAGAGGATTTCGAAAATCTTAAAAATGAGAACTACTTGTTAGTCTTGAGTTATCACAACTAAAAGAGTTTGTTCCTGAAGTAAGTTCATTTGACATTAAGTCAGTTCCCTTGCAAAGTTTCAAATCTGAAATAAACGAATTGAAAAATCATGTTTCATTTTTGGAAATTGAAAATAAGGAACTTGTAGGGGAACTGCACCAAATGAGAAATGAAAAGAAAATGCTACCTATTCCAAACTGGATTAAGAACCCTCAAACAAAACGAACTGAAGGTCTTGGTTTTAATCACAAAAAGAAATTTGAAAAACCTAAAAAGAGAGTTGATTTACCAAGTGATAAAGTTTGTATGTTTTGTGGGAACACTGGTCATTTTAGGAACTCTTGTCCTAAAAGACTTGGTCGCATCAATGAGAACTTGGAAACAAGTAAAGTAATTTGGAAAAAGAAATCTATTGTTCCTGAAGGAAAGGAACCCAAGAAAGATTGGGTTCCTAACTCTAACAATTAGTTTTCTTGCAGGTTGGAGTGAGGGGGAACAACACATGGTACCTAGACAGTGGTTGTTCTAAGCATATGACTGGAGATAAATCAAGATTTCTCTCACTCTCAGCCTATAATGGTGGAAGTGTGACTTTTGGTGACAACAAGAAAGGTAACATAGTTGCCATGGGCAAAGTTGGTAAGTCATCGTCACATTCCATAGAAAATGTGTTTCTAGTTGATGGATTAAAGCATAACTTGTTAAGTATTTCCCAATTCTGTGATAGAGGGAACTGTGTGAAGTTTAATAGTGAAAAATGTTTGATGTCAACAATAGCACAAAGGATATCATTTTGGAAGGAACAAGGAAAGGGAACACATATGTTGTGGATCTCAACCTTGTTCCCAAAAACAAATTCACATGCCTTAGTGTTATTGATGATGATTCATTTTATGGCACAAGCGTCTAGGTCATGCTAGCTTTTCCTTGCTTGACAAACTGCGTTCTAAAGAACTAGTTTTAGGTTTACCCTCTACTAAGTTTCATTTAGATCATGTGTGTGATGCATGCGCAAAAGGAAGCATGTTAGGTCCTCTTTCAAGTCCAAGAAGTGGTAGTACCACAAGACCATTAGAGTTAATACATATGGATTTATGTGGACCTATGAGGATACAAAGTGGAGTGGAAAGAAATATGTGTTAGTAATTGTAGATGACTTCTCTAGATTTACTTGGGTTATTTTTCTTTCTAGCAAGGACGAGACTTATGATGAGTTCCTTGTCTTTGCAAAGAAAGTACAAAATTTGAGTGGTCATAAGTTACTTCACCTTAGATCCGACCATGGTAAAGAGTTTGAAAATTTAAGTTCGATGACTTTAGCAGAGACAAGGATTAGATCACAATTTCTCAGCCCCTAGAACACCTCAACAAAATGGTGTTGTTGAAAGGAAGAATAGAACACTAGAAGAGATGGCTAGGACTATGTTGATAGCTAGTGGATTCCTAAAAACTTTTGGGCAGAAGCTGTGAATACTGCTTGTCACATTATAAATCGAGCCATGGTAAGACCTTTATTAAATAAAACGCCCTATGAGCTGTATTTTGGTAAAAAGCCCAATATTACATATTTCAGAACATTTGGATGTAAATGTTTTGTTCATAATAATGGGAAACAAAATATTGGAAAATTTGATGCTAGAAGTGAAGAAGCTGTATTCTTAGGATATTCTTCTAGTAGCAAGGCTTATAGAGTGTATAATAAAAGGTCTATGTGTGTAGAAGAAAGTGTGCATGTTATTTTTGATGAAACAGATAAATTTGATGCAAGCACACAGGTTGAAGATGACTTCGAAATAGGATTGACAAAAGATCTAAGTCTTATTGATGAGACTTTGGAAGACGAAGTCATGGGAACAAAGCCAAGGGAACAACATCCTGTTCCTGTTCCCAATGAGGAAGAAGAGGAACTAAGTGATGATGCACTAGTGAATGAATCCACTATTGTTGAACCTGGTTCCCAAGTACAGGGAAATGAAGATGATCAAGGAAACCAAGTTTCCATCCAGGATTTCCAACCAAAGCCTTGGAAAACTCATCGTTCCCATCCTGTGGAACTAATAATCAGTGACATAAATAAGGGAACTCAAACGAGATCTCAATTGAAAAATTTTGTGCTTTTCATGCTTTTCTTTCTATGTTGGAACCTAGGAATCATGAAGAAGCTCTCACTGATGCTGATTGGATCGTAGCAATGCAGGATGAACTTCATCAATTTGAAAGAAACAAAGTTTGGCACCTTGAACCTAAGCCTAAACATAACAAGGTTATTGGTTTAAAGTGGGTGTTTCGAAACAAATTAGATGAGTTCGGAACTATCATAAGAAACAAGGCCAGGTTAGTTGTGAAAGGATACAATCAACAGGAAGGCATTGATTATGAAGAAACTTTTGCTCCAGTTGCAAGATTGGAAGCAATTAGAATCTTCATAGCTTTTGCTGCCTTCATGGGTTTCAAATTGTATCAAATGGATGTAAAATGTGCTTTTCTAAATGGTTATCTTAATGAGGAGGTATTTGTAGAACAACCTCCAGGTTTTGAAAATAAAGAATTTCCTAATCATGTCTTTAAGCTTGACAAAGCTCTTTATGGGTTAAAGCAAGCTCCAAGAGCATGGTATGAAAGACTTTCTAAGTTCCTTCTTGAAAATGAGTTTAAAAGAGGAAAATTGGATCGAACCTTGTTTTTAAAATCAAAAGGAAAACATTTATTAGTTGTTCAAATATATGTTGATGATATTATATTTGGTGCCACTAATGAATCTTTGTGCAAGGACTTTGCTAATCTCATGAGTAAAGAATTTGAAATGAGTATGATGGGTGAGCTCAACTTCTTCTTGGGGTTGCAAATCAAGCAAACAGAAGAAGGAATCTACATCCATCAACAAAATACATAAAGGAACTATTGAAAAAGTATGGTTTGGAAGCATCCAAAGTAATCATACACCTATGGGAATCTCAACCAGATTGGATGAAGATTCTATAGGAAATAAGTGTGGATCAAACCAAGTATCGAGGTATGATTGGCTCATTACTATATCTAACTGCAAGTCGTCCTGATATTGCTTTCAGTGTAGGTTATGTGCAAGGTTTCAAGCCAATCCAAAGGAATCTCATCTCACAGCTGTGAAGAGAATCCTAAGATACCTCAAGGGAACAGATGATTTAAGCCTATTCTATTCGAGGATGATACCTTTGAATTGAAAGGATTTGCGGATGCTGACTATGCAGGAGATCTGGTCAATAGAAGAGTACATCAGGTATGGTTCAGTTCCTTAGTCATAGTTTAGTTTCTTGGAGCACCAAGAAGCAAAACACAGTTGCTTTATCTACAGCAGAGGCTGAATATGTTGCAGCAGCAGCATGTTGTTCCCAAATGCTATGGATAAAACAACAACTACGTGACTATGGAATCTACTTTGAATGTGTTCCCATCTATTGTGATAATACTAGTGCTATTAGTATTTCTAAAGATCCCGTCATCATTCAAGAGTCAAACACATCCATATTAGGCATCACTTTCTGAAAGATAATGTTGAAAAGGGTCTTATTAAAATGGAATTCTGTGAGACTGAACGTCAAATTGCAGAATCTTGACAAACCCTTAAATAGAGATAGGTTTGAGAAATTGAGACTTGAACTTGGCTTAATCAATTGAAATGATTGCTACAATATTCCCCTTTGTGTTAATTCTTTGGCATTATGTCTGGATGTGCATATTTGATGTTTTTATTTGCTTAAATACATCACAATTCTTATATGATTATTTCATGTGTATAAGTAAAAATGTCTAAAAACTGCTCACCAATGTCCAATAATATTCCCCTTATTGTTCATAGACAATTCTATGCCTTAAGTGATGAACAAAGGATTAAAAGAATTAATGGAGTTCCAAAGTAGCAAAATTTCATTGTTTCCATTCATTGTTCCCAAACGCTGTTCCCAGTATATTCGCTTAAGATATTTTTTTTTTTCAAAATTCGAAAAACCAAAAATATTCTGTTCAGATTTTATTTCCTAAAAAATCTGATTTTTCCTTATATCTCTCAAGTTAGTTGAAGATATTTTTTTAAGATAGATTTTTTTTCATAAAACGTGTAAATACACGGTTTTATATTATTCTTTCCTTAAACAAAACAAATTTTTTTTCCTTCCTTCTCATAAAACCGAAAAACTCTCCACAAATCATGACTACCAAAAACACTTCTCACTCTCTCTCCTCCCACAAAGCCGAAAAACCCTCTCCTTCATCCACTAAAATTGAATCACCAACACCCATGGATATTTCTCCCAATTCTTCATCAAGAATTCTAAGGAAAAGGAAGAAAAAAGAAGAATCGGTTGAAATGGAGGTTGAAGAAGCTCATGCAACTAGTGAGGGGGAATCAGATGTTCCCGAGAGAGGAACAACTCGGTGTGTTCGAAAAAATTCCACGGCAACTAGGTATGTGCATGGACTTTTTATTGATGTTTCTTGGTGCAAAAGAGTAAACTTTCGTCAATTGCTTAATATGATTAAGTTTCAAGGTTGGGAAAATCTTTTTGTGAAATGTTATGGAAATAGTTTGATTCCTAAATTGATGGAGTGAATTTTGTGAAAACTTTTCCATGGATGAAGAAGGAAATTGTTCCACTTGGTGAAAGGAACTCAAATTGATTTTAATGCTAAAATTTGGGTAAATGCTTGGTGTTCCCGTGAGAGGAACAGATGTTTATTTCAAGAAACAACGTGGTTCGTATCCATTTTCGGACATTTCTTTGATCAATTGATTGTTAAGTATGGTGGTCAAAAGGGAAAAACATTTCTTGATCATAATCTTCTTTCCCCTTATCACAAAATTTTGTTTCACATCCTCAAGAAAGCTTTATTGCCTCGTCTTTCCAAACGTGCTCAAGTTAGCATGTTGGATTTAATTTACATTCATTGTTTAGCTCTCACAAACACATAAACTTTCCTCTTTAATGATTCAACATTTGAGTCATTGCATTGAAAATGGATTTGTTGTTGGTATGGAGCTTAGTAACCGAAATTCTACTTAAGTTTAAAGTGAAAATTTCGAGAACTCAGTCCATTGGAGTATCTACGGGAAATATGTTAAATGTGCGTGCCTTGAATAACTTAAATGTTTGTGTTGTGAATGGAGAAGTTATTAAGGGACGTGCTAATCTTGATGATGATGAGGATGATGATGAGGATGATGAAGTGGAAGAAGAAGAAGAAGAAAAAGAAGTTGAAGAGAAGAAAAAATGAAAAGGCCGAAAAAGAAAAGAAAAGAAAAATCAAAAAAAAAAAAGAAAATTGAAAAAGAAAAAGAAGAACCTAAGAAGAAAGGGAAGAAGGTGGTTGATGAGGTGGTGAAACCGGTTATGAAAACACTAGAGCTAGTCAAAGGGTTCAAAAATGAAAGTGCTTAATTTTCCTTTCTTGATGCCGAGAAAGTTTGAGGAAGATGAAGTAAAGGTGATTGATAGGGAAGATTATGAATCTAACCTACCTCCTTCTAGGGAACCGACTCCTGTTCCCATGGAAACCAATCCTCCTTTTCCTCCATCTCCACAAAAATCTGCCTCACCCTCTACCCTAGCACCACAAATGATCCTATCCCTCCCTCTACCTCAAAACCCTCCTGTTCTGTTCCTAAAGCTAAGGAAACAGTGGTGTTCCCATTCTAGAGGAACAACCTGCTGTTCCCAAACCTAAGGAACAAACGGCAACCCAATCCTTCTCAAGCTCCCTCGTCTTCTCAAAATCCTACCATTGGTTCTACATATACTCTAGCTCATGCTAGAAGGTTGGATTCTTTGTTTTCCTTGGTTATGGGTCATTCGGAAGCAATGATGGAGTTTGCTACGGAAGCTAAGGATTTAAATGGGTTGGTAAAAGGGGTTATGAGCAAAGTTGACAAAGCCTTGGACGGACAACAAGAAATTATGGCTCGGCTTGGTGAACTTTCTTCCTCAATTCAAGCATGAACTCTAGATTGTTGAAGTTGGAAGACATTGTGCTCAAGGGAAATGATACATTGGCCGAAAATCATCAAGAAGTGATGGCAAAGCTTCATGATGTGGTGGAAGAAGTAGAACAACCTCCCTCTCCTAAATCATAAACTTTTCTCTTTACTTGTTTTTATTTTGTGTGGGAACATGAACTTTGTTTAATATTTGTCTTTTCTATCCTTCTCCTTAAATCATGCTACAATGGAACTTTTGGTTTGCTTAATTCTAAGTTTGATCTTTTTGCATGTGTGCGTCTAAATGAATGGCTAATATTCTTGGATTGCGGTTTTTGAGAGTTGAATGCTTTATTTGCTTATACTAACCAACTTATTTCTTACAAGTTTGGTGATGTATGTGATGTGTTTAGTGAATAATATTCATCTTTTTGAAATCGTGGACTATGTTTTTGAAGATGCCAAAGGGGGAAAGATAAGGCAAATCAGAGTAAATTTTTTTTTGTCATGAATTATGTTCTCATATTTCGACTTTACAAAATAAAATAACGAGTCTATAATAGTTAATTTAACTTGGTTACATACTTTGTTAAAATTATTTTTATATGACTTATGTGTATTATTTTTAGTATATGCCTTTTGTTGCCATCTTCAAAAAGGGGGAAATTGTTGACCCTTGAGTTTTGAAGATGACCTAACCACAAAAGACATAGTATATTTTATTTATGTTGTTGCAAGGTAATTCATGCTCGAGCTAAGAGAATACTTGATTGAAGATTAAAGCGGAGAATTAATCAAGATCGAAGTAAAGATGTTCGAGAAATGAAGAATCAAGCATGGAATGAAGATTAGAATACATTAGGGTATTTATTAATCTTCTTGTTAAGGTTGAGTAAAGCTTTATTAAGTTCGTGGTGAATTCTCAAAGGAACTTGGTTCTGTTCCCATGAAAGGAACAGACCTGGCACTATAGGAACAAGGCTTAGGAACAAGACTTAATAATTAGGGAACAAGACTTAAAACTAATTTAGGAACTTCTAAGTGACTAATATTGTGCGCCTAAGTAATTGTGTGCCCAATATAGTTGTTAGAGTTTTTAGGGATAATTTGACTAAGATCCATATTTTAGGAAGTTAGTTTAAGTTTGTTAGGAAAAGATTTTAAAAGATTTTCTGATTTTAAATTAATGATTTTCAAATCTTATCTTTTTAAAATATATATTTTATCTTTTATATTTTATTTAAAAGATTTAGTTTTCGAAAAATTAATATTTCCGGTTTTTAAATGTTTCGGATTTTTGAATTATAAAAACTGTTTTGGTTTTTATAAAAGATTTTGAAAAAATTTTTTCCTAAAAACTAGCTAAAGATTTTATTTATTTATTTCCTAAATCTAGTTACACGCCTAAAGTTTACTGCTACAGTTTATGAGTTAGTGGATTTAGTGGCTTAAGTTAATTATCCTCCAAGTATTTAATTAAATTAAATAAGTTAATTATTCTCCAAGTTTGCAAAACCACGTAATTGTTACTGCTTCTATGAAGTGAAGTAGTGGATTAGTGGATGCTATTACATGACATGGAATAATTAATTTAATTTAATTAATTAATTAAAATCATGGAGAACATGTGATAATGGTCTAAGTTAGTGGAAACATGTCTTGTCTTAATGTCTATAAATAGGCGCCTAATTCATTTGAGAAAATTGTGTCTGACTTAGTTAATTTGTCTTAAGTTATCTAAAGTGTCAGTGCCTTTCCTTAAGAGAATTCATACTTACATTAATCGAGTTTATTACTCATCCATTTTTTATAAAGTGTATTTTTGAGAAAAAGGGTTTGAGTGAACTCTTGTAAGTGTGAGAAAGCTTTGAGTGAAGCAAGAGAAAGAGAGAAAGAGAATTCGAGTGAAGTTTGAGAGAAAACGTCAGTTGTTGGGAACTGTCGTTGGGAACTTGAGTTGAGTGACTTAAGTTGAGAATCGAGAGAAAAGTAATAGGTTGTAATCAGAGTTGTTTTGGCCTATTATAGTGGAAAGTTGTTTAAAATCCCTTGTGGTCGAGGTTGTTTCTTCCTACTAGGCCTAGGAAGTTTTTCCTCGTAAAATCTCTCGTGTTCCCATTGTTTGTTCCCAAGTTTACTTTTAATTCCGCAAAAAGTAGAGCTTATTCTCTCACTATAATTCACCCCCCCCTCTTATAGTGCTCATATTATACAACATGAGCAATGACTAGGAAGCCCAGTTTTAGGAAATCATTTGGTTAAGGCTCACTTTGAAACAAAGAGGAGCAACTTTTGATTTACAAGGTTTTCAAGAGATGGTAAAATTGTTATTAAAAAACGAATGGTATAATGATAAACAAGTCGTATCCATCTCTTGATCATTTTTCAAAAACTTCTCATCTCTCCAAACTTTCTTTCTCTCTCTCTCTCAAGAAACTCTTCGCTGATGGACCCTCAGCCATCCTCCGAATCATGCCTCACTGTTGAGGTAAACCCCCAAGAGGTTGATCAACCTCAACCTCAAAGGCGCATTCCTTCCCCTTTTCCTGTCATACCAGAGGAGTCAGAGGAGGAGGAGTCAGAGGATGACGAAAGAGGAGAGCATTTCTCCTCGGAGAATTCCTCTTCTCCAGGGTACTCATCTTCTTCATCAAACAATTCTGATGGAGATGAGGGTGATGACGAAGATGATGAGGAAGAAGAGGAGGAAGAAGAAGACATGTCTCCTGCCTAGCAATGGGAGGAGGAGGAGGAAAAAGATGACGAGCGTCCTGCTCAAAGGCGGAGGGTTCGTGGGGGTTATGGCCAGGAAGCAGACTATGCTTCCTCTCCTAATGAATATGGCTCTACCCAAGGAGACACAAAGGGCAGCCATTCTGAGGCAGACTCAAACATCTTCAAGCCCCCCCATCTTCAAAGGATATAGTACATTAGGCCTAGAAAATTTAGGAGTTAGTCTCTAAATTAGGTTGAAAATTCCTAAAATTTTCAATCTCTAGGTTGTATGTTTCTATCATTATTGTTTTGAAATATAAAAAATTAACATTTGCTCATATTATTACTTGCAATTTTATTTATATCATTTGCTGATTATTTGTCCAATCAAAATCAGACATTTAAAAAATAAACGGTTTAAAATAACTATCACATCAAATAATGTATACTGAAATTGTTATGCTTAAAAGTTATATAAGGTGTCCCTTAGGATACTAAAAAATTGATAAATCGCTTAACTTGGGGTACATAATTACTTCCAATAATAATGATGAGATTTTCCTACTTGCACACGCCATTAATGGTTAATGGTTGAACTCTAAAAAGTACACACACAATTTAAGAGTTACTGGGCAATTGTTGATAACCCATGTTTACCCACTAAGGGCTATAAATTTGGGGGTTAAGATTATTAAGACCCGTAATTAAAATTTATAATGACGTGATAATAACAAGTGATGCTTGGTTATCTCTAAAAAATAGGAATAACTGTTTAACTAAAACGTATTATAAGTATGCTATAGGATTGTTAAATAATCTCACTTCCAAAAATCTCCACTTTCCACAAAGAAACCTTTAACTCTTAAGCAATGGCCAACACAACAAGAAAATAAGCCTTTATCGATGGCCTAAATCCGTTGTAAAAACACGGAGGCCGTCTCTAAACGGTTTACCGACGGCAAACTGTCGGTAAAGGACCGTCGATAATACCTTGGTCGGTAAATATCAAAATACAGACGGATTGGCCATCGATAAATTATACCGATAGATTAGTGCGACGGTAAAATTACCGTCGGCAAAAAGCGTCGGTAATTTTTTGAATTTACCGACGCTTTTTTGTCGTCAGTATTTTTTTGAATTTTGTCAAATAGTTTTGTTTTACCAACGGTTTAAAGCGTCGGTAACTTTTACGACAGTTTAAACCGTCGGTAAGTGTCACTTTTGAAAAAATTTAAATTTATGTGTTTTTTTTTTATTTTTCTCAAATTCTGGAACGCAAGCGATTTAGCACTGAGAATTGAGGATGCAATTAAAATAATTTAGCACTGAGATTGAGGATGAAATTGAGAACAAAATCTTATTATTAATAATAAAAATGTAATACAAGTATTATTCCAAATAATACAAGAACAATTTATAATCATAAAAAAAAATCCAATCTAACACCTAAAAATCTGCCATCAAATCTTCAAGCTTCATCTTCAACATCAACATCTGCAACCAAAAAACAAAATCATAAATTGAAAACAAAATGATCCATAAATCAGAGAAATCGAAAAAATCAGATTTAAAAAAAAAAACAATATTAAACCCCAATGAAACCACCAAAAAAAAAAAACATAAGCACCCCCAAACAACCTAGAAACCCATCCCCAACCGAAAAAAAAGCCAAAAAACCAAAATAATACAATATCAAAAACCACACCCCCCATACCCCCGCCCAAAAACCCGACCCTCCCAAAACCACCCAAAAACCCGGAACACCCTAAAACTGCCCCAACCCAGAACTCGAATATGCAACCCTCAACCTAGAACCCCACAACCGAAACCCCCCAACCCGTACCCCTCAACCGAAACCCCCCAACCAGTACCCCTCAACCCAGAACCCCAACCTGTAAACCCGTACCCCATAAAACCCACCCCGAAAACCCCCCCAACCCGTACCCCTCAACCAAGAATCCCAACCCGTAACTCCGTACCCCCTAAAACGCAGAACCCCAACCCGTAAAACCAACCCGAAAAACCCCCCAAAAACCAGATCCAAAAACCACCCACCCAGAAAACATAAAACCCCCCAAAAAAACCCAAAACCCTAGATCCGAAAACCCAGAATCACAAAACCAACCCGAACCCCTCCCCCAAAACCAAATCTGAAAACCAGAAAAAAATAAACCACCCCCATAAACCACCCCCTAAACCACCCCGAAACTAAAACCATCAAAATTCCCAAAAATTCGAAGTAAAACCCCCTAAAATTCAAACATAAAACCCCCAAAATTAGAACTCAAAAACCCCCCAAAAATTCCAAGAAAAGCGTATCTTGAAATCCTCGTATTTGACTCAAAATCCGGCGGTGATAGAGGATTTCGACTCAAAATCCGGCGGTGATAGAGCTAAATAAGAAAGAAATGGGAGGATAGAGAGAGAATGGGAGCGGCTGTGGTGAAAGAGAAAAATAAGAAAGAAATGGAAGGATAGAGAGAGAATGAGAGAATAGAGAAATGAGAGGATAAAGAATTAGAGGAAAGAGAGAGAATGGGAGGATAGAGAGATGAGGGAGGATAGAGGATGAGTGGATGAGAAAGTATGGGAGGATGAAAAAGTGAGATTCTTATTAGTTTAATATGGAAAAGTATGGGAGGATGAGAAAGTGAGATTCTTATTAGTTTAATATGAAAAAGTATGGGAAGAAGAGAACCGTCGTTTAATATTAGTTTTAAAAAAATTACTGTGGAGAAAACCGTCCGTAAGATTTTGTAACGCCGACGGTAAATTATTAAAAAAAAAAAATGTATTATTACCGACGGCTGACCCATCGGTAATATGACCAAACCATGGGTAATTACCGATGGTTTTCAATATCTGACGGTAATTTTTTTTATTCGTCGGTATTTTGGTCCGTCTGTAAAATTCGTTGGTATTTTTTATTTTACCGACGGATATTTTGTCCGTCAGTAAAATCCGTCGGCAAAAACGCGGATTCTTGTTGTACAATCAGCAAATTGTAACCCCTCCTAATTTCCCTGGCGAATGTTGGAGACATAGGTTCAATGTTGACATTGTTAAAGAAGATTGGGAGGAATTTACTTTCTTTCTAGCGTAGCTTTAGCCTAGATTAGCCAACCCCCTTCAGGGGTTATAGTTTAGCTGGAACTCATGGAGGTAATCATCGTCATGTTTTTTCCTTTTAATTGTCCAGCCTAGTTTATCTCCATGCGTGTTATAGAAAATCATTCTAAAAGTTTGTGATGTGAATGAGAATATTCAGCTCTAATTATATAGATTAATTATTGGATCTTTTTTTCTATTTAATACTTATCGCATGAATTTATTAGGCGTTGTAGTTTAATTAATTAGATTACAACAAAGTACGTTAGCAATTAAAACCGGTAACCCCCATGGACTAAAACTCATGTGACGCTCAGTATCTAACTATTGGGTGTACATTAACTTGTTTGCAAAATCAACTAACTGATTTTGGACCAACAAAGTGTTATCTTTACATTACATTGACTTGGAAAACACCTCAAAAGTGTTCAATTATCTTTGCTCTTTTTTGTGGTAGTGTTTTATTGGTTTTTTCCCAAAGTAAAGTAAGTAAACTAAAAAAAGACAGAGTATGAGTTATATGTTACTCCATTCATTTATATTTATATGTGACCCTTCTATATTGAGAAATCAAACTATCAATATTGACCAGTTATTTTGATTTCTTCTATTAATTTTTGCCACTAACATATTAATAGTTTCATATAGCTCTAATGTCATAAATTCATATATTAATAATAAAATTTTCATGATAAATTTTCATGTCAGTGTATATATCATAAAGTTGGGTAAAATGTAAAATTTCTTTTGGAGTGTAAAATTAGTGAACTTGACATAGTTGAAAATTATCAAGAAATTAAGTTATATGTCACAAATTCTACTAATAAAACATTATCATGATAAAATTTATATGTGAATTAGAGTACTATTATGAATTTGGGTAATATGTGAATTCGGTACGGGTATAATTAAAATCAGTTTAAAACAATTTAAGTTTAAATCGGTTTCAGATCAGTTCAATTTCAGTTTTAGTTTGAATCAATTCAGTTGATTCAGATAAATATTCTGTTCAGTTGATCGATCAACTTTTCAGTTTTTCACAGTTATTTTCAGTTGCAGTTCAGTTTTGGTTTTTCATTTACAGTTTATTTTAGTTTTACTTTAGCATTTTTCAGTTGATTTCAATTACAATTACAATTACTCCCAGTTCAGTTTAATCCAGTTCAAATTTCAGCTGTTTCAGGTCAACCAACACTTCATTAACCAAACTGATAGCTCTAGATGCCATCATTGATAGTCTTATCTCATCATTTATGTGTCTACACAAAGCACAATTGGTGGACATTTTTACTAAAACTCTTGACAACCTCAGTTTGAGACTTTGAGTTATTATTGTCCAAGTTGGTCATTGAGGAATCATCACATGCTCCAGTTTGAGTGAGGGTGCTAAGATATATTCTAAAAAGTATATCCAGAGAAGAATTGACAATATTGTGGCTAGAAAGGGTCTCATAATACCTTGTACCATATATATTACTAGAATTTTTTGCACGCGATGCGTGCTTGAATTTTTTTCGAAATAGAAACTCGATTTTCTTTGGCATAAGAGTCAAAATTTGAACATTAGACATATGAAGTATAATTGTTTTTAGTTGCAAATTTTGATTGGTTTAGTTTATGTCACTTAAGTCTCTCACTATTATTTTTGTCTTTATTTTTTTTTACTTTTCAAAGTTAAATTCTATGAACAAAATAGAAATTTTATTGAATTTATTTATGATTTCTAATATTATAATTTTTTAGTTGATTTTTGATTTAAGTACTGTACTAACTTCAAAACTCTAAACACTATAAAAAAGTAAATATTTTTTTTCCTTGTCTAACTTCTAAATTCTGATTTCACTACAAATACACCTCTATTTTTATCATGACACATCATTAATTGTGAATGGTTCTTGAGAATAGTGATTTGTATGTAAATTTTTGTAAATGTTTTTGTATGTATTGACGTTCTAGGTTATTAGTTTTAGTTTGTATGTTAATTTTGAGTTTTAATAAAGTTTTCCGATTATTTGAGTGATTTGCGTGATTTTTATAACGTGATTTTCTCAATTGTATGAGTTATTTGTAAAGTTTATTCTTTTAAGTGATTTGTGAGTGAATGTTGTAAATTAATTTTCGGTAGTTTTCTTTGAGTGTCGATTTTGATTTTGACATTCCTTTTGTAATTTAGAGAGGGAAGGGGGGCAAAATAGACATTTCAAAAGGGGACACCATTACTCCCCTTTCCTGATATAATAGAGATTTTGAGATAACGAGAAACAGAACTTTTAATCCTAATTTATATTTTACACCAACTTTATCCAAATACCAAAATGCCCCCATAAAATACTTGTGGACTATGGCCTAGTACAAGTCGGTAGCTGAGAGTTTGAGCCTGAGACAAGGTTGAAGCTCGCCATTTACCATCCATACAAATGAAGGATTGAGACTAAGAGCGAGAAGGTAGCACGTGTGAATAGAATTAGAGATCAGCACAAAATGGCGACATAGATGTGGCGGCAGTAACAGCAAGTGGTAGGCACCCAAAGTTTTGTCTGCGTCGCGTGTCTGCTGTCCCAAAACTCCTACTTTTCTACTTTCCAATTCCCACCATATAGTCACCGCATCAAGGAAACCAACAAAAATAGGATAAGAAATAATTGTACGACTATCAGTAGAAATGGACATACACGCAACAGCAAGCAGACGCGTGTATGTGCTTCACGTGAAGCCTATGGTACGACCAGGTAAGCTGCGTCGCCTTTAAAATTGATAGGGAACGCCGAAAAGAGAGGGTCACGTATTGGAGTGAAAGTTCGGTGAACGATTTGAAATAGGATTTAAACAAAATTTGGATTCTAATATTTTAATACGAATCCAAATCAATTAGAGTTTGAATCCGATTCGATCCAATCCGAATTTTCTTACTCCAAATTGGATCTGATCCGAAAATTCGAGTTTTTAAAACTCTAATTTTTCGATGAAATAAATTAAGTACAACAGCAGCATAGTAGATATAGGAAATGAGTAATTAAGTGGTGTTAGAGTCGTAGGGGAAGGGTTGAAGTGCTATGTCAACTGGGCTACGAACTAGGCCTTTTTAAAAAAAAATTAGTTAAGCACTTCAACCCAATTCAGATACATAATACAAGGCATATTACTCTTCGGTTATATTGAATTTTTGGATCCAATTACCCTCAATCCAATTCGATCCGAAAAATCCAATTTTTTTCAAAAAATTGCAACCAAATCCAATCCGACAATTAGAATCGATCCGAATTAATAATTCGGATTGGATTGGATTTTACCCGAATAACTTTCACCCCTAGTGTCTTATACTTTAAATTGAATTTTGTTCTGACATGGAATAAATGATGTTGGAGTGAACCGGTATCCTTCAACTATGTAAGCCAGTTTGACGTCCTGCAAGATAGAACACGTAAACTGACATTGGGGTTAATTGGAGGAACTCCCCCTCTAATGTCTAAGTTAGTAAAAGGTAATAACCGGTATATCTCAGGTAGAGTATATTAGCATGTGCGAACATACCTTGTGACTCATATCGTGGGGTATTTATTGGAGTCGGTAGTGTCCTAATTAAGATAGGACATTGCTCCTATTGACTGGATATAATTATATCCTCCTTGATACTTATCTCCAGGCCCATAGGCGCGTTGAGTGAATATTGGATTAAACCCAGGTATTAGGGATGGCAATGGGTCCGGGACCCGACCCAGACCCGCTAGGACCCGACCCATTTATAAGGGTCTGGGTCTAGAAATTTTAGACCCAATGGGTCCGGGTCGGGTCTGGGTCCCGAAGAACGTGGGTCGGGTCTGGGTCCGGGTCCACATATGCTAGACCCAGACCCGCCCCGCGGACCCATTTACATATTAGAAATTTTTTTTTTTACCTAAACTCTAAAATTTTATGAGAGACATTAACTTTATAAGTTGTAACATTTTAATATTTTATCAGTTAATTCTTAAAATTTTATTTAGAGAATGCTTTAACCATGGATACAAGAACCTATATATATTAGGGGGAAATTTTTTAATTACATATATTTAAAAATGTGATGAAAACTTAAAACTAAGAAGGACCCATTTAGGACCAGTAAGGACCCAGGACCCGCTAGACCCAGCGGTCGGTCTGAAAAATCTAGACCCAACGGGTCTGGGGCGGGTCTGGGTCTGTGAAAAATAAACGGGTCTGGGTCCAGGTGGACCCGACCCAGACCCGCCCCATTGCCATCCCTACCAGGTATATTTGAAAATGACACAAGTTAGGAACACCATCAAGGTATCCCTATAAGGCCGACATGACGTAATCAATGGCCTTCATATGTATGAGACGACCATGACGGTCGTTAACGGTTCAACAGGATCGTTATGGAACTTAGATAACCCTCATATATGATTGTAACAAAATAGATGTTATACTTCCTTTTTAGGTAACATTATCTCTTTATCTCTCTTCTATCACATGGGTCTTTTTTTCTTTCTCTCTATCTCTCTGTTATTCAAAAAAATGTCTAGAAAAATTCGATTTGAAAATTATAATATCTATTTTGTTACGGAGTAATTATAATAAATAAAGGCAAGGTCCTAGAGGTGGGCATGGGCTGGATCGGCCTGCGTGTCAACCCGACCTGTTATCTCCTACGTGGGTTGTGGGCCTACCACAGTCAAGAAATTTTATTTCTGGCCCATCCTTACATGACCCCACCAATATGGCCGGCCCGAATGTCCCTTTTTTGTGATTTAGTCTAAAATAGCCAAAAAAACTACATAAAACACGGGTCAGGTCCGCGAGGGCGCGAGTCCGGTCCGTGAACAAAATCTGGAAATTTCAGGCCTGACATGCCATTCATGGGCTCGGGCCCGGCCCGCTAGTGCCTAAACCCATGAGCCAAGTCCGTGAACAGGCCCATTCCTGCCCGGCCCATGTCCGGGTCTATTTGCATCCTATGTAGACATGTAATCCATTACTCCATTGTGGTTTGGTCGTCAATTTTTGCTTTTATGAATATAGTAAGGATATGATACTTGTAGATAACAACGGGGCACAAGTTCAAGATATCATAAACACAACAGAATATATGGAAATTTTATGCACCTCTAATAAAATAATGTTGTCACATTAACATGTCAGAAAAACATATTTACTTGCAAGTACTCAAGTAGCAAGTAGTAGGGTTTAATGGTTGGGGGATTGTTAGGGATCAAATTTATCTGATGAGGCAACAAGCTAAGCTATCGCATTGTGTTAGTTTGCATGGATAAATGGCAGCATCGATTGGGCTAAAGGAGGAAAAGCTTGTTGACATGGCAAGCAGTCGAAGACCCCCTATTGTGTTAGGAGAAGCGCGTGACATTGAGAGAGAAGTGGAGCATGATTGCAACTAAAAAAACTAAGAGGATATCCCACTCACCCTTGATAATAGGATCTAGGCCAATCGAAGGCCAAGATGGGAAAATGGCTATGGTTGCAATGTTATTATTTTAGTGTATTTATAATTCATTAGCTCACATTTGTAAATCATCTCTACTCATTTCTTCTACTCTCTTACTAGCTAAAAGCAACTCTTGTATTCTCTCACGCAAAACTCAGGCAACTTAGTGAATTAGCAGGATATCAATCCTCCCGTAGCTTTCGCTCTCTTCCAAGGGTTTTCCACGTACGTAAAAACTTATCGTGCGCATTTATTCTTATCTCGTAACTTTATTTACGCAATTTATTCTTATTCGCAAGTTAATTGTCATTCCCTCTCAAAGCAAATTAGTCTTAGTGTGAAATTTGCCCTAAATAAGGATCTTATGTACAAGTGTGGAGAATAATTGTGTTAACCTTGAGTAGGTTAACCAGCTGGCGAGTCGGGGCAGCAACACGCTCGGGGGAGCAAACCGCCTCGCTAGGCTGGGCAGACGGGAATGCTGGGCCAGCGAGCGCTGGTGATCTAGCGGGCTGGGCAGCAAACCTCGATGGGGGAGTTGGGACGCCAGCGGCCGAGGGGTAGCCAGCGGCTCACTAGAGCTAGGCGTGGGGGGAGAGCGGCGCCCATCGAGCGTTGGGAAGGCAGCACACCCAACAGACGAGGAACGAGGGGTGGGGAAGGGCCAGCCGACGCAAGTCGAGTGGGAGAGTCGGTAGCAATACTGTGGGGCCTAGACTTAGACATAGGGGAAGACAATGGTAGGGGCACATAAGCCGGGTTGAGCTCGCGTGCAACATTTGTGGGAGATCAATCACAAGTCAAGACCAAGGGTGAGGTGTAAGGCACAGAAGACACTGAACCAACTAAAGTACGATATGGAAATTTATGTTCATGAAAAAGAACATGACGACTAGTGATGACTTTATTAGTAGTAGGATCAAAACAGCGATACCCTTTATAATCTAATGCATATCCAATAAAAACACCGGTTTTAGACTTAGGTTGTAGTTTGTGATTTTCAGAGTTCGGAAACAAAGGGAAGCATTTACAACCAAACGTTTTCAAAAAATGATAGGAAGGAGGACGATGAAACAATTTTTCGAAAGGTGAGACACCCCCTAAAACCGAGATAGGCAATCGATTGATAGTATAAGTTGCAGCATATGAGGCATCAACCCAAAATTCAGCAGGAAAGTCAGAATGAATAATCATAGTACGTGCCATTTCAATGATATGACGATCTTTGCATTCTGCAACACCGTTTTGAGCTGGAGTATGGGGACAAGATTTTTGAAAAATAATGCCATTGTCAGTAAAATGTTGTAGAAGAGGAGAATTATCAAATTCCCTCCCTCCATCACTTTGGGAAATTTTAATCTTGCAATTAAATAGATTTTCAACCATCCTTTGGAAAACAATAAATTTAGAATAAGCTTCTGATTTACGACGTAAAGGATAAATCCAGGAATATCGCAAAAAATCATCAACAAACACAACATAATAACGAAATAATTGATTTGACAAAACAGGAGATTGCCAAAGATCACTGTGAATTTTATATAATGGATATGAAGAAATATGTTCAACTGAATCAAAGGGTAAACGATGTATCTTTCCTAACTTACATCCAACACAATCATCATGAAATTTAGAAGTACATGTGATCGAATGATTTGAACATAAATTTCCTAAGATATTAGAAGATGTATGACCCAGACGAGCATGGCACACGTCACCTGACTCCTTAGTGGCTAGGAAAGCAGGAACTGATGATGCAGGAGGGACAACAGTAGGCTGAATAGGGTAGACATCTTGCTTAGTAGATCCCTAAAGCAGAACTTCCTCCGTTGTCTGGTCCTTAACAGAAACAATTTTTTTATCAAAACTCACAACACAATCATTTTCGCGACACAACTTTTTAACTGATAATAAATTATGTTTTAAGTTAGGAACATGACAGATAGACGACAACTGGAGGGGACGACTTGTAGTTTTTAAGATTAAATAACCAGTACTTTTAATAGGGAGTAAGGTACCATTACCAACTACACCAGAATTAGACCCAGTATAAGGAGTTTTAGCAGAAAACTTACCATTCTGAAGTGTCATGTGAGATGCAGCTCCCGAATCCGGATACCAGACTGAATCATTAGCTTCACCACCAACAGACAGTGCAGCTAAGGCTCGAGTGACACTTTCATAGGAAGAAGGAATAAAGCTGGAATTGAATCGTTGAGGGCAATAGGCAGCTTGATGACCTGGAAACCAACATAAACCACAAGTATCGGAAGTAGGGGTAGAGTTTACATTGCTACTTGATGAATTACTCCCTGCAGACAACAAATCATTAGTAATATAATCTAGGCAAGGCATACTATAGGATGACAAGTTAGAATATTTACTCATACCTAGGGATGACAATGGGTCCTAGACCCGACCCAGACCCGCTAGGACCCGACCCATTTATAAGGGTCTGGGTCCAGAGATTTTAGACCCAATGGGTCTGGGTCGGGTCTGGGTCCCAAAGAGCATGGGTCGGGTCTGGGTCCGGGTCCACGTATGCTAGACCCAGACCCACCCCACGGACCCATTTACATATTAGAATTTTTTTTTTACCTAAACTCTAAAATTTTATGAGTTATGATTTTGTGAACTCGTTAGTGTTGTAACTCCACTAAGACATGTAACTTTATAAGCTGTAACATTTCAATATTTTATGAGTTAATTCTTAAAATATTATTTAGAGAATGCTTTAACCATGGATACAAGAACTTATATATATTAGGGCAAAAATTTTTAATTACATATATTCAAAAATGTGATGAAAACTTAAAACTAAGAAGGACCCATTTAGGACCCAGTAAGGACCCACAGACCCGCTAGACCCAACGGATCTGGGTCTAGGTCTAAAAAATCTAGACCCAACGGATCTGGGGCGGGTTTGGGTCTGTGAAAAATAAAACGGGTCTGGGTCTGGGTCTGGGTCCAGGTGGACCCGCCCCAGACCCGCCCCATTGCCATCCCTACTCATACCATTGTTGCGTCCCCTAGCATTGTTGTTGTTGTTGTTTCCGGAATTACGAAGAGGATTGTTGTTATTATTTCCACCATTACCCCGATTATTTTGAGTTCGACCATTATTTCCATTATTGCCCCCTCTATTTCGATTATTCTTCCCTTTATTTTGGCCATTGGAATTGTTCCTAGATGGGGAAGTAGAACTAGTAGACTGAAGAGCCACCAAAGCATGATGCGAAGAGGAATCAGATTCATCCTTCGAGTTCATTACACGTTGTTCATGAAGTAAAAGCTTAATTAGGACGCAAGTCATCAAATCTTAAAGGAAACAGGTAATGCAGGAGGGTGGTAACTAGATGGTCATAATCAGAATCACGATCCAAACCAAACAATGTATGCTGAACTAAATCCTGATTAGAGACAGGACACTGAATAGGAGCTAAGGAATCATCAATAACCTTTATTTCACGCAAATAACCATCCATAGATTGTGAATCACTCTTTTTAAGACGAGTTAGACGTCCCTTTAATTCCATAGACCTAGCCATACTATCATGCATATACCGATTTTGTAGACGATTCCAAATTTCCACATATGTAGATAAATCATGCACATCAACGAAGATATCTCTAGACAAGGTTGCAAAAATCCAAGACTTAATTTGTTGATCAACACGCATATATTCATAGAAAGATGCATTAGGAATTGAAACACCACGATCATCAAGAACAGTAGCAGGAGGAATAGAGACCATTCTATCCTTTATATATAATATTATCCCCTTTACATATAATATTATCCAATATCTTGGCTGCTTGCATTGGAGAGAAAGAAGTTACGCTGGGAAAGGAATTTGTTTTGTGGGACATCAGACTTTGGGAACCAATATTGTATTGTAAATCATTCATCCGTTGTCAGCTTGCCTAAAAAAATCTATTGGTACACTGATAAGTTTCATTGGACCTAATCCAAGCTCACAATGGATGAGCTTGATCACATACAAGGTTGGTAGGGTTCCATCCTAAAACCAATTGGTGATAGGTTTCCTAATTCACATATGGGTTATACTATAAAAACTATCTTTCACATATGAGTGTTTAGAATTAGAGCACACCAATAAGGTACACGATAATAATTAGCCCCTTATCCAAGGGATAGCCCACGACGGAGGAGTGCTTTACCATATATAAGGTTGATAGGGCTCCATCCTAAACCTTATATGTTATTCATTCTCTCTCTAATTTCTCAATATGGAACAATTATTTACTAACTCACATGTGGATTATATAAGGAAAATCTTCCGAAGAAGAATCTAGAAGTTGGGTTTCTCTATCAGAAACATAAACGATTTATTATTTTTTTTAGACAAGACGGAAGACTTAAGCCAAATCATTTATCTCCTGCAAAAAAAAAATGTATATTTGAATGAAAATTGCATGGAGAATATGTGTCGGTAACCTTTCCAGAGACGATAATTTTTACGGAGAGGAAGAAGAACGAGTAACAAATATTTATAAGTAACTCTTGATTGTTTCATAAATAAAATAGGGCTATATCTTTTTGATAATTTATCAACATGTAAATTTATGAGAAGCATATGATTAATTGGTTGATGTAATTATTGATGATTATGTAAAATTCTTTAGGTTGCATAGGTTGGACATGATGATTATTAGAAGAGCAAAATAAATTGAAAAAGTAAAACAATTCCTCAATTATATATACTATGTCTTTAATTTGTTGTATATTTTTTAGTTGTGAATTAGGCATAGGGATGACAACGGGTTGAATTTGGATCAAATCATACATAATTCGACTCTGATTTCGAAAATCCAAATCGGTCCCGAATTAAAATCCTATAAAATTCCTAACATCCTCCTCGACTCCGTCCCGATCCAACTTTTCTTGGTCCCATTAATATAATAGAAAAATATTCTATAATACAAATAATTTAATCATCACTATTTTTTATCAATCATATCAAAATCTTACATAATACAAATAATCTAATCATTACTATTTTTTTTAAGAATCAATTCTTCCATGGAAAAATCTTTATTGTCTCAAAGTTTGAGTCAGACTATACATACATTATACTAATATAAATAAAAAAGGACTAATTTGCCTTCAAGTCAGAGTCGGATTCGGGTGTCATATTTTTTTAAAAAGGAATTCGGCTCCAGCTCTACTTCGACTAGGAATCGAACTTCTTAAACGTAGTTGAATTTGGATTATATTTTGGTTGGAGTTGGCTCGAATTTTTTCCTTCATATCGGGGCGAATCAAAGTCGTCGGATTCGGACTGGATTGACATCCCTAAGTAGATAATAATCTCATTTGATTCAGTTCACCAAATTCCAAGGGTTCTAAGTACCTATATTTTTCAATTTCTTGTTCCATAATTTTCACTTATTTGATCTCAGTTTGTACTTTGGGGATTTGAGGTGAAGGATTAAGGAAATTTTTACTTGAGTACTTGTGGCTTAGAGTCAAGTCTAAGAGTCAAAGAGAGAGGACTTCTTATGAGTTATTAGAGAAGAAAAATAGTTAGGAAATCATCTCGGGATCTTGAGTTCGGGTTTTTGCAGTATTAATAGGTTGTAACATAGGTGTTTGACCTATTGTAATAAGGATTTGGGTAGAAAAATATTTGAGTAACCTTTAGGGTTTCCAATCCTCTTAGACACATGAGAATAAAATATTGATATGTATGTAATAAATTGATGGGAGAAGTGACATAAAAATTATGTTTCAATGTATTCCTAACCAATGAAATTCAATAATAAGAGGATTGACAACTTGGGGCCACTCAATCACTCTCCATCTAAATCTCTTGAAGGTGAGGTTATCGATCAACTCTTATTTGGTTTAGGAAGGTTTTCACTATACACTCCTCATTTCCCTTATTATTTGCTCCATTTGCATTTTCGTAGTTTTCTTTTTTTGAGGGGAAAACCCAAAGAGGGTTAAGCATTTATATCAGCAATTGCAATGTTAAGAACGTCCTCTAAAACATCAGACTCCCAACTACGCCAACCAAGATCCACGGGCTGGAAATGGGTTAAGTAGTGACACTAGTGGAAAAATAAGGAAGGGCTACGCTAAAAAAAGCCCCTAGGGCTGCGTATTTTGACAGCAACCCTTTCCATAGCAGTCCTTCACTTTTCAAGTAGGGCTGCGCTTTTCAAACGCAGCCCTTCACAATGAAGGGCTGCGCTTTTTACCTAAAAACGCAGCCCTTCTAAGGGCTGCGTTTTTAGGTAAAAAGCGCAGCCCTTTTAGACCAAAAAAAATAAAAAAATTGAAATAATATAGTTTGATAAAGCAGCAGCAACAACCAAAGGCGTGTAAATGCAAATCCAGAATTGAAATTAAAATTTAGATTTTTATTGATTCTGATGAATATCATACAACCAAAATAATGTAATATACAACTGAAATTAAATAACAGATATAACAAAACAATGATTATTCCAGAAATCTTAGTGCTGAAATGAAAAAAAAAAAAGGAACGGAAATAGAAAAAAAAAGGAACGAAAATAAAAACAGAAGTTAACAAAAATGAACAAAAAATGAAAAAAAATAACCCTAAAATTATAGATCTGAAAATGAACTAATCTGAACAAATCTGAACATTAACGAAAATGAAAAAAAATAACCCTAAAAAAATAAACTAATTTGAAAATGAACAAAAAATGAAAAAAATAAACGAAAATGAAAAAAAAACCCTAAAATTATAGATCTGAAGTTGAAATCAGGACACTAACAAGCGAAGTTCACGAGGAAATCTCTAGCAAGACCACCGCCAAACTCGTCGGAGGCGACGAACAAAGGCCGAAATAATGACGGCGGCCTTCGTGAAAGTCGAATATTGCGTTTCTTCGTGCTCTTTCTCTTTCCTCACAACTTCATCAAACGGTAAAGGCTCACCGGAAATACGCCTTAGACGCTCATTCATCTCTCGTGTGTCCCCACTCTCTCTTCGAAATTCGAATTTCGTTACTGTTTGCTGCCGTTTCAGCGGGCTTTTCGTTTCTATCGTTTCAGCAGTTGCGGGGATCCTTGGCTCCCGACGAGGCGGCGACTGGTTTATGCACTTCCATTCACGAATTTCACGGCAAGAGTAAAGGTTAGTGTTATCAAATTTCTGATGAAGAAGAACAGTCGAGTCTTCGATATGAACAGGCGAACGCCGTTGTGAGAGAGGAGAAAGAGAATGAGATTGTGAGAGACGAGAGAGATTGAGAGAATGAGGGAGGGAGGGTTGGAGAAATAAACCCTAGCGCGCTTCTTTTAAGCCCAATGCGCTTCTTTTCAAAATAAAATAAAAAAAAGCCCATGAAGGGTTGCGCTTGTCCCAAAAAACGCAGCCATTCATTTAAAAGGGTTGCGTTTGACTAATAAACGCAGCCCTTCTCTTTACAGTAGGGCTGCATTTTTTAGTCAAGCGCAACCCTTTTTGTAAAGGGCTGCGCTTTTCTATAAAAACGCAGCCCTACAAAAAAGAAGGGTTGCGTTTTATTTAAAAGTGCAGCCCTATAGAAGGGCTGCGTAATGAAGAAAGCGCAGCCCTTCCTTTTTTTCCCCTAGTGTGAGCAAGTTTGTTGCCAGAATGCTTTACAAACGACCATTCAACGCATCAAAAGCGAGAAGACAAAGAGAGAATATCCTCAATAATAAGAGAAAAATCACTAAGACCCGACACACCCTGTTTTAAAGCTTGAATTACAGAAAGACAATCACTTTGAACAACTTTCTTGGAGAGCTCATTATCGATGCCCCACTTTACGCCGGCCAACACCGCTTTGGCTTCCGCCACACGCACCTCCCAGCACACCCCAACACCGAACCACCTTCGTCCCTGCACACAATGCCCAAACCATTTCCCCACTTGCCTAAGAAATCGGCATCCACATTGATTTTTACCCAGCTCGCAGCAGGCCTCACCCATGAGGTGGGATAGACCACATCAGTCGTCGCAGGCTGCAGCGCCTCACATGACGCGGCCTCACTCGCTTCCTTATGAATCTTTTACGCATAGGCTATAATGCTTGCAGGCTCGATTCTCTCGCCTTCCATAACCACCCAACACCGAGCTCCCCAAATGGCCCATGCAATTGTAAGGAACTCTTCAACACCCTCCCCTTCTAATTGTGGCAAGAGATGACCCCACCACTCCCCTACATTCCTGCAAGCCTCGCACGGACAGCTCAGCTCCCACACTCCCCTCGCCAAGCCACAGTGGTAAAGGGCGTGGAGCCCCGTTTCCTCCACAGCCCACACACCTCACAGCAGGATTCAATAGATTGGACACGAGCATGTAACCCGGGAGGCAACCTTCTCCAAATCCTAACATAACGAATCGGGAGGGAACCTTCGACTCAAAGGAATCTTACAAACTCTTTCCACTTCAAAAGGCAACAATACTTGCTTAAGAAGATCAACATTCCAATCCTTTCAAACTGGATCGATGAAAGCACTAACCTCCAAGTCTTCGATAGCCTCACCCCTAGGAGAAAGGATCTTATGAAATTGTGTATTTGGAATCCAAGCATCTTTCCAAACCTTTATACTCTCACCATCCCCAACCCTCCACCTCATACCTCTTCTCAAAACCCACATAGCTTCCCATATGCCTCTCCAAGTATAACTAGGGCACGAACCTAACTCGGTTTCCATGAAAGAACTAGTAGGAAAATAGCGAGCCTTTAGTAACTGGGCAAGAAGACTCTCGGGATGCATCACAAGTCTCCATGCATGCTTTCCTGACAAAGCCCAATTGAACAACTTCATATCTTTGAAACCTAAACCTCCATCTCGCTTATCTCTACACATCTTCCTCCAAGCCACCTGATGAATCTTTCTTTCCTCGTTTTTCTGGCCCCACCAAAATTGAGAAATAAGAGAGTGAATTTCATCACAAAAAGAAGATGGGAACTTGAAAACACTCATCGCGTAGGTAGGGAGAGATTGGGCAATAGCCTTTATCATGAACTCCCTACCCGCTCTAGACAACACCATCCCTTTCCATCCTTGAAGCTTCTTCCATAATTTCTCCTTAACACCTCTAGTAATCACCTTCTTCGATCGTCCCACCACAATAGAGAGGCCAAATATCGATCATGAATATCTACTTTCTATACTCCAAGCAACTGAGTAATAGCTTCCCTTCTCGAACTCGGAACCCCTTTACTAAATGAAAATTTTGTTTTATCGAAATTCACCTTCTGTCCTGAAGATAACTCATAAAGACTAAGGGCCTGTTGAACCTCCCCAGCAACCTGTAGCGAGGCTCGGGAAAAGATTACACAATCATCCGCAAATCGTAAATGATTAATCGACGGTGCCGAAGGAGCTAATCGAATCCCCTTCAAAGCTTCTCTCTCCTCTGCTTTCTTCAATAAATGGGAAAAAATTTCAGCACAAAGGATAAAAAGGTACGGTGAGATCGGATCACCCTGCCTTAAACCCCTCTCCGGCACAAAATCTGCAGAAGGCTTGCCATTTACTAACACAGCAAAAGTAACCAAACAAACACACTCCATAACTCGACTAATCCAACCAGTATCAAAACCAAAACGAACAGAGAAGCATACAAGAAGTCCCACTCAATCCTATCATAAGCTTTAGACATATCCAGTTTCAGAGCCATACAACCTGTAGCGTTGTTGTTTTGTTTCATATGATGAAATAACTCAAAAGCAACTAAAATATTATCTGTAATTAAGCGCCCTGGAGGAAAGGCACTCTGATTCATAGACACAATATTATACAGAAACCTCTTCAGGCGATTTGCTAACACCTTCGACATCAGTTTATAAACAACATTGCATAGTAAGATGGGCCGAAAATCAGACATACGATGCGCATTACTCTTCTTAGGGATAAGAGTAATATAAGTACGATCACTACAAAAAAAAGCTCGTATAGCAACGGAAAGTTAGGGACAAATTAAAATCCGTCCCTAAATTAGAGACGGATTGTAGGATCCGTCTCTAATCAGGGACGGATACACAAAGCCGTCCCTAACTAGCGACGGATCCTAAAATCCGTCCCTAAGATCCAGAAATTCGTCCCTAAGTTAGGGACGGATTTTACAATCCGTCCCTAAATAATTAGCTCCTTAAAACTTAGGGAAAACAATTGCCTTTAATGAGAAAAATTAGGGACGGAAATGAAAAATCGTAGCTAAATTAGGGACTTTCTACGAACTTTCACAAAACAATTTGATTTTGAAAAATTAGCGACGGCAACTGAAATCCGTCGCTAAATTTAGCGACGGATTTCGAAATCCGTCCCTGAATTAGCGACAGATTGTCAAATCCGTCCCTAATTTAGCTACGGATTTTAGAATCCGTCGCTAATTCTTCCAGTCCATATAACAGATTTTACCGATACATATTAACAAGTTCGTATGCAGAGTAATTGGTTGGACCTTTAGCTTATGACTTTGAGGTTACGAGTTCGATTCCGGAGAAGAGCGCATCCAGTTCGATAACGAGTAGGGACGGATAACAGTTAAATCCGTCGCTAGAAATTGGTGATTAAGAGTAAAATCACCACAACATTTTTTTTAAATTTCATTTTAGGGACGGATATGTAATTTTCGTCCCTAAATTTAGGGACGAAAATGAAAATCCGTAGCTAAATTTTAGCTACGGATTTTCATTTCCGTAGCTAAATTAGCTACGGATTTCAAAAGCCGTAGCTAAATTTAGCTACGGATTTTTATTTCCGTTCCTAAATTTAGCTACGGATTTTTATTTTCCGTCCCTAATTTAGGGACGGATTTAAATTCCGTCCCTAAATTTCTGTCCCTAATTTAGGGACGGAATACAAAGTTCCGTCGCTAAATTGATTTAGCGACGAAGGTTCTAGGGACGGACAGAATCCGTCCCTAAATCCGTCGCTAATTCAATTTAGCGACGGATTTTGCCTATTTAGCGACGGATTCTGTCCGTCGCTAAAACGAGTTTTTTTTGTAGTGGATTAAGGTTTCCCGGAGAGGACTCCCCTCTCAGAATACTCAACACATAATGGGTTACAGACGGCCCTACAATATGCCAATAAGACTGAAAGAACATAGGACACATATCATCAGGCCCCGGGGCTTTGATGGGATGCATCTGGCTCAAAGCAAATCGTACCTCCTCCTCAGAATACTCGGCTCGAAGTATGGCATTCATATCGTCAGTGACTCGCGCATTAAAATCTTGAAGGGCTTCTATGATCATAGAAGGCTCAGATGAAGAAAACATAGATTTGAAATAATTCAAAGCAACCCCACAAACTACCTCTGCACCAACGTGTTCAACATCATTGTCGTCTTTCAGCATTCGAATAACATACTATTTAAATTTATTATATATTGAAGAAAAATAAAAATAATAACATTTGGAAACTACAAGTTACAAGGATCAATTAAAGAAGATCTCATGTGATGATATTTTTTATTATATTTCAATGTGACATTTATATGCCATAATCATTATAGACACGATAAACTAACAAATTTACTTAGCATAATATAAACACGAGTAAAGTGAGTGATTATGCTTATATGGTCTGTTTAAAATGTTTGATCACTCTTTTCACTCAAGTTTATGTTTAACATTTTCAAATAACTAAATAATAGCCTAATAGGAGTTACTTTTTTGTTGAACAGGCAGAAAAAAAAAACCAACAAATATCAATCAGACAAGTCGTTTTCAATGTCAAATAGACCAACGATTGCAACCTCATGGTCAAAGAATGTAAATGTCATCATTGATATATTACTCTTCAATATTGAACTATAGAGTAATTTTTAGATATTATTATTACTCTTCAATATTGAACTATAGAGTAATTTTTAAATATTATTGCTCACTTTAGAAGTTGATTCATCCATTCAAAACTTAAGTTGGTTAAACTAAAGGCCTGTTCTATTCGTCATAAAACAGTTGAATTGAATTGAATTGAACTTAACTGAACTTAACTGGATTGAATTGAATTGAATTAAATTAAACTAAATTGAATGTAATAAATATATAAATAATATTTAAATAATAATAATATGAATATTAAATAATAATTATAATGATAAGTAATAATAATGAATAATAATAGTATTTTGGATTTTTTAAATGATAGTTATAAATAAATAAGATTAACAATCATAAATTAATGATAATTAATAATAATTATTTTATATTATTTGTATTAATATATTAATACTTGATGATGATTATATAATAACAATAATATCTAAGAAGTAAATTCATATTACTATTTTAATAATTAGATTTAATAATATAAAATATTTAGTAATAAAAATAATGATTGGGTCGCACCACGCATCATAAATCGTTTTGACGCAATTTGACTGGTTTATGGGCTAAAAACGTAGATTTATTTGTGCTTTTGGCCTAAATCATGTTCCTCCTAATAATAATAGTAATAATAATGAGAAAGCTATAATAAACAAAATAATATATAGAAATAATAATAATAATAATAATAATACTTACTAATAA
Source organism: Beta vulgaris subsp. vulgaris (assembly GCF_026745355.1). Lineage (NCBI taxonomy): Eukaryota > Viridiplantae > Streptophyta > Magnoliopsida > Caryophyllales > Amaranthaceae > Beta > Beta vulgaris. Next base: position 12,884,191 of record NC_079205.1, on the reverse strand, counting down.
TGATATAAAAATAAATAATAATAATAATAATAATAATAATAATAATAATAATAATAATAATAAGAGTAATTAGTAAAATAAATTAGACCAACATAATAATAATTTAACAAATGGAGTTGAGTTGAACTGGACTGAATTGAAAATAAGTTGGGGCCAACATGCCCTAAAGGAGAGAATATCCCATGGGAAGAACTCTATTCCATCATTCGATGCATGGACTTTCAACAATTTCACTATGCACCAAATATATTAATATAGTGACAGTTTATAAACTATTGTTTTATCTTTTGGAGTCTATTCAGTTTAACTTATTTTCAAAAAAAAAAATATTTTAGGAAATTTTAACACCTTAGAAAATAAATGTCAATATATACATATAAATCAAAATAAGTTGATTAAATTGAGTATAATTCATTTGGAGCTCTTGCAGATTTTGTATAAACCAAAAGAATAAGTTCCCTTGTCGGTACTGTATACTTTAACACCAAATGATAAGTACACTTTTAACACCAAACGATAAGTCGGCAACAATGTCAAAATCTCAATCACAATTGCATATGCTTTTTTCTTGGAAAATGATATACGTAGCCCTTAGGGCTATGTATAAGGTGCTTAAAATGGAAATAAAATATTGAATCAAGCATTTATTACCTCAATTGATGTGAAAATGTATCTTGAATTCTTAAATTATTTCCATTTAAAGAAATGTATTTAATGCTTATATATAGCCCTAAGGGCTACATATAACATTACCCTTTTTTCTTTTAATCACATAATTTTACTTTTTTCTTTGACATTAAATTCTTTACCAATCTTTATTTGTTTCTTCCAAAAAAGATAATTTCTAGACTTATGCATAAGAATTATCGGTCAATAATTTTCTCATAACCATTAAACATTATATTAGAGTGTAAGAGATAACTTAGTACATACTATCTCTGTATTTTTTTTAGTTGCACCATTAACCTTTTTCACACTATTCATCAACCAACTTTATTAAGTTATCTTGCATCATTATATAAGTAAAAATATAGTCAAGTCGAGTCTTGTTAGATTCGTCTCAATGCGAAAATTCCAAATATTAAATTGTTATAATTTTTACTTACACCCAATAAAAAAATATTAATGTTTCAAAAAAAGTCTCAACATTTACATAGTGTCCGCACCTATTACACCCCTCAAGGCCGCAGCTTAGACCAATTATTATTTTATGCAAGTAGCGTTCCAATTGATTAAATAGACCTGGGCATGGGCCGGGGCTGTTCATGAGCTCGGCCCGCGAGCTTGGAAAAATGGCGTGCCGGGCCGGGCTGGATTTGAAAGTTTCAGATTTTGTCCACGGTCCGGCCCAGGCCCACGGGCCGGGCTCGTCCCTCCCGCGGGCTTGACCTGTATTTTATGTTGTTTTTTTGTAAATCTAACAGTTGTAGGCCCAAAAAAAAAACAAAGGAAATGAGCGTTAAATCTGCGGGCTGGCCCACGTGGACTTGTGCCGGTGCGAGCCTAAAATAAAATTTATTGACCATAACAAGCCCACGGCCCACATAACGGGCTCGTGCCAGGCCAATCCGGCCCGCGTGCTGGCCCGAACCATGTCCATCTCTATGATTAAATAACAAGATCCTCATATGATAGGGAATAATATTAGATTAAATTACTACCAAAAAGAAAAGGAGATGTTTGTTACTGTATTTACAAAACTTCTGACAAGATAAGAGAAAGCGCCTTTATCTTCAATACAAAACTAAGGCTCGCCATTCAACTCTCTGTCTCCTCTCTAATCCTCTGTCAATTTTTTTTTTTCTTCTAAGCCAACCCAAAAAAAAAAAAAAAAAAAAGTCTAAAAATCAAGTGTGACCCATCACCAAATTCCAACTACTAGGATGAGATCATGCAACTTCCTGTGGTGGGGCCAAGTTAAGATCAAGATCAATCACCGACATCCGATTTCCAGAATCAACGGTTGATTCCTCACTTTGAGTTTGGGCCCCACCATTATGTCCGCACCTTAACGCCTCTCGTATGTCAGACACTCTCTTGGCCAACGCACCATAAAGCGCGTAAGAATTATCCCCACGCGCCGCCGCACCGTCTGCGGAGAGAGTAAGTTCAAGTGACGGCGGCGGCGCGTCTAAGGATTCAAGGGTAGTGCTGTCGCCACTGCTCAAACAACACTGATTACTATCGGCAAGGGAAAAATTAGTCCGCGCTTTCGCCCCACGGAACTCTACCGCGGCAGCGTCATAAGCACGCGCCGCCTCTTCAGCGGTGTTGAAGGTACCAAGCCAAACACGTGTCTTCTTCAACGGGTCGCGTATTTCAGCCGCATATCTGCCCCACGGCCGCTTCCTCACTCCTCTATAGCGTATCTCGGCATTGGCGTTGGCGGCAACGCCAATGCCGACACCATGTTTAAGGGCATTTTGGTCTTTTTCCTTTGGGGACATTTTGGGTGTGATGAAGAGAGAGAGAAAAAGGAGGTTAAGCAGTGTGTGGGTGTGTGTGGGAGAAAAGAGAGGCAGGAGTGGAGGGGTATATATAGGGGGAGGAGAGAGAAAATGAGGAGAGTGTTGTCTGGTGGAATGAGAACTTGACGCTCCAATGTATGAGCGTGAGATGTGTGTGACTGTTTTTGGATTTTAATGAGGAGAGTCGTGTAGTCAAATTCATGGACTGCGATTTATGTTATGTCCACCTTTTTTTATAGGGGGGAGAATTTAATGGCACACCGATGTATAAGACCTCTTGTCCTCCATTAAGATAAAATGCTTACCTCATTATTTATTCCTACCCTTTTCAGCGGTCAGTGTAGAAACAAGTAATGGTGCACTTCACGACCCAATCAGACCATAGCACAGCAGCCATTTGTTAGTTCTTGTATTTAATTAACCACTGAGTCACTGAGGCGTGAACTGCCGCCTAAAATATACGAAGAATAACTGAGTTCGAGTTTTTAATTATTTGGACGGTGTGGGAACACGTGAAAATAAGGAGTAAATTTGGCTCTGGTACTAAGTTATTGTGTACCACAATTTGAAATTTTTTTTTTTTTTTGAAAGGACCACAATTTGAAATTTTAAATTTGCATTAGTGAATTGGATCAATTGGAATATTGTTTTTTTATCTTTCATTTATATTCAAGAACTCTGCTCATGTGACCGTCAATAAAAAAAAAAAATATGGTTATTTGGGCCCATGGTCTGGCCCAACAAACATTAAAAAACACTTCGTTCAAGGCCTATGTCTTGTGTGTTAAAGGAGGTTCATCAGCTTTTAGGGACTAAAGCAACTTTACCTTAAAAAGGTGGTGGCTTCCCTAGGTATTGGGATGCTCCCCAAAATGGTTTCCTGTCAGGGAAATCCCCAGCACTATAAATATCAACCATCTCATCAATGAACAGATATTCAATTCTTACCTAACAAAACCAGATCATCTCTCTCTAGACTTGCTTACTTTCTCTCTATCACTCAATCTAAACTGACTTGAGCGTCGGAGGGACTTTCTTGGGAACACCCCCGGGCCAGTTTTTCCTTATTTTGCAGGATTGACAGCTACGAGACTCGGGATCATAACTTAACTCGGGATTTGACTCTCACCCTAAACACATTACTCTTTTGACTAGTTTCTAGGCAGAAACAGTTTGGTGCCGTCTCTGGGGATACTACATCTCAAAGTCACGTACCGAGAGCAACATGGCACCCCGAAGGAAAACCACCCGAGGTTCACTATCCACCCACCCACAGCCCTCCAATCTCAACAACCACGAGTCTTGGTCGAATCCCTGGTGATAGGCGATGAGGGATCGACCCACGCAATGATGAGCACTCTACACCCCGAGATGATCCGGCTCCAGTCACCATGGCGGACATCGAAAGGATAGCTAAACAGCTGAACGATAACATGCAGAGGAGCCTGCAGGAGCTCATAGCTGGGATTCCCCAACTCAACCGAGGGGGACCCAGAGTATTGACACAGGGAGAGTCTCGGGGCAGGGATGATCCCAACACTCACGTTCCTAACCGGGACGGACATCGATTGGGGGGGAGAAAGGTCCTGACAGGTTAACTCTCATAGGACCATGAACTTTGATGCCAGGCGCATCATAGAGGAAAATCGCAAGCGTAGAGCGGAGCAGGACGCTCGAAACATACTGAAAAAGAGGAGCGGGAAAAGACACATCAGGTTGAGCAAGCTCATTCTCAGACCCCGCGGAAGGAACGATAAAGGTCCCATGTCGGGTCCAAGAGGTCGAGGCACGAAGATGAAGGGGACTCGGGTCCCCTCGAAATAAGACCCTTGTCTTAGTAAACCAGGGAATGCTCAATTTCATGACCCCCTTCAGTTGGGAGATCATGGAGGTCCCCAACCCGGGAAAGGTTAAGGTCCTCTCAATTGAGCAGTACTCGGGTAGCAGTGATCCCGAGGACCATATGGCCGCCTACAAGGCCCAAATGAGCGTACAGACTGGATGCGAGGCCACCTGGTGTCGCTATTTCCCGACAACCCTCAAAGGGTTAGTGCTCAGTTGGTTCTCTGGTTTGTCACCCAGCCTCATCACCAACTTTTCAGTTCTGGAAGCATTATTTCACCAACACTTCATCGCTGGATGGAGGCACAAGAAGACCAGCATCCATCTAATGTCAATCAAGCAACAAGAGCATGAGAGCCTCGCTGATTACATCAAGCGGTTTAATGAAGAATCGTTGAAGATTTCAGATCTTCAAGACGGGGTAGCATTCACTGCCCTAATGTCGGGACTATGGCTGGGGAAGTTCATATGGTCCCTTGCTGAAAACGAAGTTTTAACCTTCACTGAGGCCATGAGTCGGGGTCAAAAGTTCATCCAAGCCTCCGACATATGCAAGCCTGTCGGGGATAAGCCTAAGAAGAAGAAAGAAGAACTCCCTTACCGGGAATTGAACAAAAATATGAGGAGCAATCAACAAGTCCTCCCGAGAGTGCGTGACAGATAATGGGAACGACCCTCGTTTCAACAGAAACAGGCGAGAGATCTATCTTGATCTCAAGCACAAGTCAGTGTTACCCATTCCTCCGCCTGTAAGAACCTCAAAAGACGGGGGGGATCAGAGGTTATGGTGTGAATACCACCGGGAGTGCGGTCACACCACAAAAGACTGCCGGGAATTGAAGAAGGTCTTGGATCAATTGGCTGTTCAAGGAAAGCTGAATATGTACATCAAACACCCCCGAGAGGAGAAGGGGAAGGAAAAGAAGACAAGAAATGATAGCGATAACACTGATGGCTATGTCGACGTCATAGCCGGGGGCCATGCCTTAGAGGGGTCGTCTGGCCGAGCTCGAAAGGCCCACCTTCAATCAATGACGCACCGGGTACTAGAAATAGAGCCTATAAGGACGGGATGCCTAGTGATGACGTTCGGGGAGCCTGACCGGCACATACACACCCCCCATGATGACCCATTAGTCATAGAAATGAAAATTGTCAACTCTCGGGTAAAGAAGATCCTTGTTGATAGCGGTTCCTCAGCCGATATCATCACCCTTGACTGTTTACTCAAGTTGAAGTATACCGAGAGATCGTGATCCGTACTAGCCAACCGCTGATAGGTTTCGGAGGCGGGTCCGTCTACCCTCTCGGGTACATAAAGTTGGCCGTGAGGCGCGGGAAGAGAGGAAAGGGGAGGAGTCTATCAGTGGACTTCCTAGTTGTCGATACCCCGCTGCCTTACAACGCCATCATGGGTAGACCCACCATGAACAAGATAAAGGCATCCATCTCGGTGTATCAACTGTTGTTGCAACATGAAACCGATGATGGGCAAGTCGGGTTGATATACGATGATCAGCAAACAGCCTGGGAATGCTACACCAACAACTTTCGAACAAGGGCACCCGAGGAGAGGAACGAGAAGAAAAGAAAAAGAGAAGAGCCAGCAGACTACCCCACTGGACTATGGGTTTACATATCCGAGAACCCCAAGTTCTACGAACGACCCTAACCAGTAGAGGAGGTTGAAGAGGTTGTAATAGATCCAGAAGTCGGGCATTCCTTGAGGATCGGCTCGAACCTCAGCCCCGAGATCAAGGAGCAACTAATTCACACCCTGAAAGAGTTCAAGGACGTCTTCGCCTACTCAGCCTCTGACATGCAAGGGCTGAATCCCGACTTTGCTTCCCATGAGCTGAATATCAAGGAGGGATTTCTCCCCATCAAGCAAAAGCTCAGGCATCAAGGGCTCGAAAGGACTGTCGCAGCTGCGGTAGAAGTAAAGAAGCTACTGGAGGCGGGAATTATTGAGAAGTGTAAATATACTGAATGGTTGGCCAATGCGGTCTTGGTAAAGAAGGACAGTGGAGCTTGGTGCATGTGCGTCGACTTCATAGATATAAACAAAGCAGGCCCCAAGGACACCCATCCCCTTCCAAAGATCGACATGTTAATCGATTCCACAGTTGGTCACGAGTTGCTTAGCTTCATGGATGCCAATGCGGGATACCCATCAAATCCCCATGGCGGAAAAGGACCGGGTGCATACGACATTCGTCACGGCCCAAAGCGTGTACTGCTATAAAATGATGCCCTTTGGGATAAAGAACGCAGGGGCTAAATATCAGCTAACCATTAACAAGGTCTTTGCAGAGCAACTCAGGAGAAATATTGAGGTATATGTGGACGACATGATCGTCAAGAGTAAGAAGAAGATGGATCACGTGAATGATCTCAGAGAAAAATTAACAACACTCAGGCGCTACGACATGAAGTTGAACCCCAAAAAATGTGTGTTCGGGGTGAAGGGGGGTAAGTGCCTGGGATTCCTGGTTGATTAACGGGTCCTAGAGGCAAACCCCGATAAGACCAATGTGGTTTTGAACATGTCATCACCGAGAAATGTTCGGGAGACACAAAGGCTAACAGGGTGCCTCGCGGCATTAGGGCGCTTCCTATCCCAATCGGCCGACAAGAGCTTACTCTTTTTTAGAGCATTGAGAAGAAAAGAATTTGATTGGGATAAGGAGGCGGAGGAGGCGTTCCAGCAGTTGAAGCAGTACTTGGCGACGCTGCCCAAACTCATATCTCCTTTGCCGGGAGAGACCCTATACATATACCTCTCGGTATCCGAGTACGCCCTCAACACGATATTGGTGGCCGAGAGAGAAGAAGCCGAGCACCATGTCTATTTCATCAGCCACGCCTATCGAGGGGCGGAGGTGAGGTATAGTGAAACCGAGAAAATTGTGTTCGCTTTGGTAATGGCAAGCAGAAAGTTGAAGCCATACTTCCAGGCCCACCCTATCAAAGTCCTAACCGGACAACCAATCAGAAAGCTGATCGAAAACAAAATTCATCGACTAGAATGACTGAGTGGGCAGACCAACTGGCCGACTACGAGTTGGAGTATGAACCTCGAAGAGCCATTAAAGCTCAGGCCTTGACAGACTTTATTAGCGAGTGCTGCTCTCGCCTGGCTGATATCGAAGTAAGGGAATCGTGGGAATTACAAGTGGATGGCTCTGCCACCAAATCGGAAAGCGGAGCCGGATTGGTCATTATACCAGCTGTCGGGGATAAGATGGATTATCCCGTGAAATTCGACTTCCTCGCCTCAAACAACAAGGCTGAATATGAAGCGCTGATTCTAGGCCTAAAAATTTGCATTACGGCGGGGGCTCAGAACATACTGGCAAAGTCGGACTCCCAGCTGACAGTAGGACAGGTCTCGGGGGAGTACGAAGCTAAGGAAGACAACAGGAGGATGTACCTCAATAAGACCCGGCAATTGATCCAGAAGTTGACTTCATTCAGCATTCAACATTTCCCTCGGTCCGAGAACCAACAGGTTGATGCCCTAGCACGCATGGCCAGTTCAGCAGAGGGGTTGGCTCCTCGAAGCATAATTTGGGAAGTCCTCAATCAGCCAAGCATCAATTCTCTAGAAGTGCACACTCTAAACCGCACCGACACCTAAAGAAGTCGATTTGAATTAGGAACATATACCTAAAGAAGGTGCGATGAAGAAGAAGAAAAAGAAAACAGTTGCTAATGATCTTTGCACCGATGAGTCTGCACATAGACATGTAGATCCATTGATTGACTTGTCACTTGAGGATATGTCTGATTGTGTCAAGGATATGCATTAAATGTTTTGCAAAAAACCCGCAGATGATCCTTTTAGTATCGAAGTTATTCGGAGTTCCTACTTCAACTATACTACTGATCAGATGATCATTCTCTCCCGACAAGATGTTTTCCAACTTCTTACGGGAGAATGGCTTAATGTATCCATTTTGCAAATATTTATGATGTGAGATTTCTCAAACTCTAAACTAATCAAAATTGATATTTATTATTATTGTTGTTCATCTAACTATAAATATTTGAAGTGTAGGTACTTGTCAGATGAGAATGAGGTGAATGGAGATTCAAATATTGGTTTCATGTGTCCTAGTTTGATTTCGGAGACCATGATATGCACTGAACCAGATGTCGCGACCGACTATATGGCAAGGTCAATGAAAGTCTATCGACAAATGAGATACATCATGTATCCGTATATTGAAAAGTATGTTAGTTAAACTAATTTTTACTTTGTTTTATCTTTATATATGAACTTGTAGTTAAAGTATCTGTTGAACATCACATTTTGTTGCATGCTTTAGGGAACATTGGATTCTTCTCATCCTTTCTCTATCCAAAAAAATCGTATATGTGTTTGATTCGCTTAGAAGAGATAGATCCTTAGCTATCAAGAACCCGATGCATACTTAAGTTAATAATTCTTATAATTCTTACATGTATTTTATGATATTTTAAATAATTTATAAATGTTTGTAGTAATTCTTTTATTGTTAAATTTTTTTGTACTTAGTGCATATACAAAATTCACGCACCTTGAAGTTATCAAAAAAGCAACAAAGTTGTCTTGGATACCTATGCAGGTTAAGCTCTTATGGTTTTGCATTTGATATGCATTTTATAGTTCTATTTAATATTTCTTTTTCGATTCTAATATGTGTATTAAATGTGGTGTAATGTACTTAACAAACGGGAGGAGATGAATGCGACTATTTCGTCATGAGATACATGTTTCTAATCGTCCGATTTCTCTTTGAGTCAAATCATTTGAAGGAGGTATATATATGTTGTAAATTCGTTACTTTACTTATATAATTTTAAAGTTTATTAACTAAGTTAACATATTTATAGGATTTTCCTTCAAGCATTGAGCCATACACCATAGATGATATCAACGAACTCAAAGACAATTTTGCGCTATACTTTCCACGGCTCGCGACAGAAGAAAGAGCCAAGTAACTTGTTAGTGTAGTAGTTGTACATTATTGTTAGAGTATTGCAACATTGGTTGAGTATTGCAACATTGGTTGCTTGCTTGAGATGATTTTAGATGTATTGAAATATGTTTTGTTATATATATATAACTTTTTCCCAACAATTTCTTGGGTTTTCCAAATTACAAAGGAGACTCTGCCGAATTTTTCCCTCACAATTGTTAATATAAATGCTTGTTTACTTTTAAATCATCAGATTTTAGTAATATGTAAACAAACCAACAAAAAAAGCTAAAAAAAACAAAAAAAAGAAATCATACATCTGCGTCGCACATGGCAATAGGTGCGACGCAGATGATAAGCAATGTGCATCGCACATAGCACAATGTGCGACGTAAATCAACAATTTGTCTCGCACAGAGGCAACATGCGACGCACATTGCCCCTGCCATCCAGGCTGGGATAGGAAGGGTAATGTGTGTTGCACCTTGCCTATGTGCGACGGAAATCAACAATGTGCGTCGCACATTGCCCTTCCCAGCCCAGCCTGGATGGCAGGGGCAATGTGTGTCGCATGTTGCCTCTGTGCGACGCACATTGATGATTTGCGTCGCACAGAAGCAAGGTGCGACGCACATTTCCCTTGGGGATGGGGAGGGTATTGTGCGTCGCATGTTGCCTCTGGTGCGACGCACATTATTTCTCCTTTGATGTGTTGTGCAGAGCTATTTACGTCGCACCGTATACATCGTGCGACGCAAAGAGCTAAAGCATCTGCGTCGTTTTCACATACGACGCAGATCATTTTTAGGTCATCTGCGTCGAGACCTGTGCCGTCGGACCAAAGTCCGACGCAAATAGGGGTGCAGGGTCCGACGCAAATTGACCTTTTTCTACTAATGAAGCTCCGAAACAATGGCATGGCAAATTTGACAAAACCGTGGTAAATAATGGTTTTCATGTAAATGAAGGAGATTCTTGTGTTTACTCTAAGCATGATGCCTCTGGATGTGTTATCATTTGTCTCTATGTGGATGATATGCTAATATTTGGTACTGACTTGGATCGTGTCAAGGAGACAAAGAATTTCTTAAGTTCAAAATTTGAAATGAAAGACATGGGTGAGGCTGATGTTATTTTGGGAGTTAAAATTAAAAGAACTCCAAGTGGTATTTGTTTTAATCAGTCTCACTATGTAGAAAAACTTCTTTAAAAGTTTAACTCTTTTGATGTCGATCCAGTTAGAACCCCTTATGATCCAAGTTTTCATTTAATGAAAAATAAGGGTGATCTAGTTTGTCACTCCCCAATATGCGAAAGTTATTGGAAGTATTATGTTTCTTATGAATTACACAAGACCTGATATTGCTTATGCGGTAAGTAGACTTAGCAGGTACACTCATAACCCCAACAAAGATCATTGGGATGCTCTTCGACGGTTGCTTAGGTATCTTAAAGGTACCATGGATTGGGGTCTACAGTTCTCTAATTTTTCAACTGTTTTGGAAGGTTTTGTGGCGCAAACTGGGTATCTGGTAATAATGAAATTAACTCTACTAGTGGTTATGTCTTTACACTAGGTGGTGGAGCTGTATCTTGGAAGTCTTGCAAGCAATCTTGTACTGCTATGTCCACTATGGAATCTGAATTTATTGCTCTTGAATTGGCAGGTCATGAGGCTGAATGGTTAAGAAATCTGCTTGCAAATATTCCAATGTAGGGGAAGCCAGCTCCTTCTGTCGCTCTCCACTGTGATTCACAAGCTGCCATAGCTGTTGCAAACAACCACGCCTACAATGGGAAAAAGAGACACATTCGTTTGAGGCATAAGGCTGTCAAAGACCTATTATCAAATGGAATGATATCACTGGATCATGTTAAATCAGAAAGGAACATCGCAGATCTGCTAACCAAAGGCCTGTGTAGAAAACTAGTTTTGGAAACATCGGAAGGGGTGGGCTTAAGGCCCATTGGACGAATTGTAACTAATGTACTCCTACTCACTATGAGTTCAAGGGACGACATTATGATTAATCCAAAAGCACAACTTTCTATTTTCATCCCTAGATGTTTATGATGTAATGTGCTTGCTACAAATTGAAATTGAGATTTAGGGTGACCTAAGGCTCTTAATGAACCCATATCAATATTTTTGGAGGTGTGATGTAGCTCACACTTTATGGGATTCACCTACTTAGATGTGGAAGTGTGGCCGCTTCTTATGAGATTTGCATGGGCTAATTCTCTATAGCATCTATGAGCATCCAGGTCAAGACGTATGACCAGTATAAGGCGTCACTATTATTCGCGGAGAATCAGAATATTATACATGGTCAATTGTGTGCTCTAAGTGATGTATCTTTTCCTCCTTATTAAGTTCAAGACTCAAGTCGCTTGATAGGAAAGAGATCATAGCTTAAAAACACTAAGTGTTAATTCAAGTCGCAATACATTGACATTAATGCAATTGGTTTGTTTTGCCCAAAGCCATTTATTTTTCCTTTTCATTCCTTTTCTTTTCTCTCTTGTTGAACTTGTGGGGAATTGTTGGAGGCTCACTTTTTTTGCCTTCAACTTCAGGTTATCCAATTGAGGAGCAAGTTTCAATTTTTCCTCCTTCACCATACCCAATTCTTTCTTCAGACTTCTCACATCACTGAGCATGTTCTTCTTCTCCATCACAAGGTCATTTATCACATTTCTTTGCCAATTAGTGTTGTCATCATCCAACCAACGAAACATACTACATCCCCTATTCCCAGTTTTCGGATTGTAGAACTTGCAACCAACAAACATCTTACCTAGATTATCTTTTGTCCAAGACCTCACCTTTGCAACAGAGTTGCCACAACCACATATTGTTTGTATTCGAGTGCTTGAAGATGACCCCTTATGCATAATCAATTCCCTAATTCAATCCCACAAAAACAAAAACCCTAAATTACACAAACTCAATCCCGCAAAAATCGAAACCCTAAATTAGACAAACATAAAAAAAATTAAGTGAAAGGAAGAAATTCATTTAAGTATAAAGAAATTCGGAACTAACCTTGGTGAAAAATTGTTGGATTTGGTTGAGTGAAGTGCAGATGAGGAGGATGAGGCACCTTCAATTAATTTGGGGAATTTGGTAGAAATTGGGGGAAATTGGGCAAATTAGGAATTTAAGTAGTAGGAAACGGAGGTTAGAATGAGAAAAGAAAATAATTCGATCTTTTGGAGGGAAATTAAAGTCAATACCGGAATGTTGACATATTTGCCTGAAAATCATAAACTCGTGTTTAGTTGCTAACGAAACTATTTTAAGTGGTCCTTCCCTCCAAAAAAAAATTTGAAGTGGTGTTTCCTCATAAAAAGTCTATTTTATTTGGTTCTTCCCCACAAAAAAAACCCTAAATATTATACACAATTTAAATTCAAAGAACCTTTATGAGAAACAACCTTTTATTAACATTTTTTTTGCGAAAAACAACCTTTTAAATTTTATTTAGCTTTATACAACCTTAACCAAAATTTATTTTGCGAAATTAGACCTCAAGGCTATTTTAAGGCATTGAACACCTTTTGGTACGAGGATTGCACATAGAAAACGCATTTATCAAAGCTTGGAGACGAGAATTAATGCTGCTAGAAAACAACCTTGAGGTATGATCTTGCAAAAAGAAAATCAATTAAGGCTGTTAAATGCCAAAAAAGTTTTACAAGGCTATTTCTCACAAAGAAAGTACCTATAAAGGTTGTTTCTTATATATTTTCCTAAATTTACTAGTAAACTATGTAAAACACCAAAACTATAGTGAGTGAACTATATTAAACCAAAACAAATAATAAATTTCATATTCTGAACCTCTTTAAAATGAGATGAATTGTAGATCGCCTTATAGGTTTGCATACTCTATTAGACGACCTTGCCACTTATTTGCTCGTATTAATATACATGTAAATTCTATATAATTTATCCATAAAAACTTTGATGACAAAAGATGTTATTCACTTAAAACATAAAGAAATGTTATAAATGTGTAACATATTTTACCATCAAAGAAAACTTTATCTACTCACACGTAGATGACTCACTAGTGATAAAGACATTATTACATAACAAAATACAACTTATCAATTTAAATCACTGTTCAATTGTATATCTCTGATGAGTTTAATACCCACTGGGTAGACCATTGATGCATCATTGCTCATCTAAACATCATCGGCATCACTCGTTGGATGTGCATCGATGTAAAACTCAGTGCTGAATCCATCAATAATCCTGTTTCTGTTACACACACGGTTGACATGTTGAATTGCAATATGTTGTTGCATTATAGTGATGTAAAATAAAATACCTTCTGATTCAGAGGTCAAGAGAATTTAGATGGAAGTACCTTTCAAGGACAAATTTTCCTTCTTTATACTTTTGGCTTTTCTCTTGAGCTGCTTCCTAAATTAAGGAGACAAGTATGTCAATGTAGGTGAATCAACAAGTTCAAATCCATAAATAATTAACTTCAGACTACAAAGTAAAACAAATTAAGCTAGATCTTCATATGTATGATTAGGTAAAATGGCCGTCTCTGGTCGCAGTTGGATTAGCAGCTCAAGATTATAAGCAACTATCCGGACTTCATGGTCGTGCAATTTTGATTCAAAATGTTGTCCACAAATATTATACGCATCTAAATACCATTGATCAGATAATCATTTCCACCTTCATATCCATTGGACTTAAAGTTAAGTCACCAGGAGAGCAATGATGAACACAAAATCACAAATTACAGTAGCTACACCAGGCTCTTTTTACAGATAGATATGAACTATCGATCCCAGATGCCTGGTATAATTCCCAACAACACTGGTTTTCAAGGTTTTAGGCGACAGTGGAAGCCAAATTGACATAGTAAACACAACAATGGTGTCCCAGCTCAAACCAGTTCCAACCACTTAACTAGTTTTCGAAAGTAGATTATGCTTAAATGGGCAATAAAGTAAGACAAATTCGTTTTAAGCATGATCAGATTTTTATTTTTAATAACAGTTAGTTTAAGTTAAACATTGCAGGCTTGCAGCTTAAGTAAGTACTCCGTGTACGAAGAGTGATAGGTTGCTAATATATATTTCAATCGTAGAATAATTAGCTCATAAAAGTGCTCCCTAACCATTCTCATATATTATCACACAATAGTGCTACTTTGTCTAGTATTTTAGTATTATCAATATTGACTATCTACACATATTTACCCCTTCGTTTTTGCTACAATCATCATAGATATATTTAGTTTAGTAAATCAGCAGGCACTGGTAATCCAAAAGCCACGTGATCGCTCGAGACACAATTGTGGTTGTGACTGCATACTTATAGTCGAGCTCAAACTGTTTCAGAGTTGGGAGTTTTGAGCAGGGTTGGGGAAGGGGGTGGGGGAGGATAAGAAAGATAGAACAATACATATTTCCATCCAACGATCTGTCCGCAACTGCAGCAATATACATCTGCAACAGTATGCATCCCAGAAAGCATAAATCTTTCCTCTGAAGCTCCTAGGATCATATTTACCCTGATTCAGACATCAAATGATTTTAATTCCAATAAGATTATTACAATAGATAACAAGCCATAATATCGATACTCTGAGATAACCCAACAGGCCAACAATAACAGGTCAGAAACATAATCATCCATTACATGGAACATTTCATTATCAGGGTAAACATGAACTTCAAAGATAAAAATCAAACATTTCACGTGTCAATGCGAATATTGAAAATTTCAACAATGATCTGCGATTCAGCACAGACTTTTTCACTTCTTGAAATTTCAAAGATTTGAATTGTCTATGAAGGTGGAACATAACAGCTATTACGCAAATCTATACTGGACTAATTCTTGTGTACTAACACTAGCTAAAAGTATTAATGTACTCTCTCTTTCAGCTTTTATCACTATCTAGTCCTCTTTCCAGAAAACAAGGACGAATTGGTAGTCCAAAGTGCATATGATGTGGTTTGTAGTGATAAAGATATAGAATAGAAAACCACCAAGTCGCTGCCACAAAAACAGAAAACCACCAAGTCAACCCAAACAATCATATGCAATAAAATAAAACTTGCTATGGCTTAATCTCCATATCAACTTTCTTACACTACAATCTCATAAACCATGTAAGCATTGCAAGCTATGGCTTTTTATATTGCCAACTACTTCATGAGTTCAGCTGTCTATGATGAAGGTTTTGACGTGATCAGAATTTTTAATAAAACTAATATCTCCCTGTTTCATGTTGATTGCGACACACTTTTTTATTTTTTTTTTGAACTTATTTGTAAATAAAATATTATCATGTGGGATCTTTATATATTGATTTACTTTCCCATTTACAATGATATACTTCATTAGCATGGTGCCCCTGAGCCAAAGCAAATATCATGTGTAATCTTGTTTGATTTGTTTGATCATATTAAGATATCAACTTTTCATAGTATCTATAAATACGTAATCGATGATACTAGGGGGTCAAAGTCGTGCATTGAAAACCGCGAAAAACGACAAGTGCTACAAATCGGTAGGTGGAGGAGCAAAAAAGAGATGGTCTTTAAGGGGACAAAGTCAAGAACTACAAAAGAGCTCATTACTTGTGGAATGTCCAAGGCTGAGAAAATCATGGTAATTATGAGAATAGTCACAACCTATAGTTCTTGGTAAAAGTAATCAACAAACAACTTTACACTCTATGTTTAAAAAATGAACAAGAAAATTGAAAAAAGTGAGCAAGCAAGCAACCAATCAATCACGCAAATAAGTTTTGAAGGACAAATAAAGTTAATTCCAAGGTACAAAAATGTAGATAGAAGTAACTTCCAAGTGAAATGAAGAGCTCGTAGCAAATTAAAGTGAAAAAAAGGAAACTCACATGTGTTTGAACAGATATGCTTTCCCTTTGCGACACTGAAAAGCCTAATGAAACCATAAGAGGAATGCATGTTAGAATTTAGGCAGATAATGACACTATCGAAAGTTACTACTTACTAGTTAGTAGTTACTACTCATTTCATTCTTTACTATGTACAAAGTTATGCATAGAAATAATTAAGGCTTCTTGATTATTGCCTTGGTGCCCAAAACTAACTAGGAGTAGTATCCATTTCTGACAAGAGTTTTGGAGGCTTGAGACTTAGCTTTCATTCAATAACTTAGGCGTGTAAATATACAACCTAGATGCCCTATATGTGAGGCAATATTTTGGGATAAGAAAGTTTCCTAAAAGATAGGAGATTACAATCAATCAAAACAATATCTCTAACAAATCAAGCCTAAGATATCGTAACACCCCCCCTCAAGTTGGAGCATGGGGAGAATAAATGCCCAACTTGGACATCAAAAGATCAAATTGAGACTTGCCAAGCGCCTTTGTGAAGACATCAGCTAACTGAGCTGAAGTGGGAACATGAGAAGGAGCAATCAGACCATCCTTGATAGCATCACGAACAAAGTGACAATCAACCTCTATATGTTTTGTGCGCTCATGAAAGACAGGATTATTAGCAATGTGTAGAGCAGACTGACTGTCACAAAAGAGAGCAATGGCTTTAGGATGATGCACACCAAGACTCAACAATAACCCCTTTAGCCATTTGAGCTCACAAGTAATGGCTGTCATAGAGCGATACTCGGCCTCTGCAGAAGATAAAGAAACAGTGTGTTGCTTTTTAGTTTTCCAGGAGATAGGTGAGTGACCCAAGAAAACAAGCCAGCCAGATAGAGAGCGACGGGTAATAGGACACGCAGCCCAATCAGAGTCACACCAACCCTCAAGAGTGAGATCACTATCGGCACGTAGAAGAATGCCTTGACCAGGTGTGCCTTTCAAATAACGAACAACCCGCACAGCAGCTTCCCAGTGAGCGATATGAGGTGCCTGAAGAAACTGAGAAAGAATGTGCACAGAGTAGGCCAGATCCGGACGAGTAACAACCAGATATATGAGACGACCAACAAGCCTACGATATCGCTCGGGATCATCGAATAAAGGGCCTGTATCATGACTGAGACGATGATTTTGCTCCATAGGGAAACCAACCGGCTTTGCTCCCAACAATCCAACTTCAGAAATGATATCAAGGGTGTACTTTCGTTGACAGAGAAATAAACCCAAAGAACTGCGGGCAACTTCAATGCCCAAGAAATATTTCAAAGAGCCCAAATCTTTCATCTTAAAACAGTCACTAAGATAAGCTTTGAAAGAAGAAAGTGCAGCGGAATCATTCCCAGAAATAATAAGATCATCAACATACACCAACACATTGATCTGAATATGTCCTCTGGTGAAAGTGAACAAAGAATAATCAGAGTAGGATTGCAGGAAACCATACCCTTTCAAAGCCGTGACAAGTTTAGCAAACCAACATCGAGGAGCCTGCTTTAACCCATACAAAGATTTGCGTAATCTGCAAACAAGATTCGGATTAGTACGATCAAAGCCAGGAGGAAGTTTCATGTACACCTCTTCATCAAGATCACCATGTAAGAATGCATTGTGAACATCCATCTGATGGAGCTCCCAATTTTTGGAAGCAGCAATGGCAAGAAAGGCACGAACAGTGGTCATTTTGGCAACAGGAGCAAAAGTCTCAGTGTAATCGATCCCGGCCTGCTGATGATTACCAAAAACAACCAAGCGGGACTTAAGACGCTCAATCCGCCCATCTGAATGATATTTAATGCGGTAAACCCATTGGCTACCCAAAGCATGCTTGCCCGGAGGAAGAGGTTCAAGAGTCCAAGTGCCATTATCCTCAAGAGCCTGAATTTCCTGTTGCATAGAAGCGCGCCATCCTTCATGTTTCATAGCCTCTTTGAAAGAACGAGGTTCCTGTTCAGAAATAAGAGCTGCAAGAAACTTCCGATAATTTACAGAGTAATTGTCACAATTTATATAGTGAGTCAAAGGGTAAGGAGTACCTGAAGGGTGAGAAGAACCGGAAGGAGGAGAAGACGAACTACTACTTGGAGCAATGATAGAATTTGTGACATAATCTCGTAATTTTGTGGAAGGGAATTTGGTGCGGTGCCCACGGCCCAAGGCCGGATCAGAGGAGGACTCATGAGCCGGGTCCGGAGAAGACAAGGAGGCTGGGTCAGAGGAAGGCTGGGCCGAAGAAAAAGAAGCGGGGTCCGCTAAAATGGGTGACGCTGGGCCAGTAGAGGGAGAGGAAGTGGGGTCTGGGCCAGGCGTGACAGGGCCTGGAGAAGGCGAGATGGGAATGACTGGGCCAGGAGAGGAATTGTGTGGAGCTGAATTTTGTGGAGCGGAATTTGGGTGAAAGGGAGGCGCAGCATTTTGGTGGGCTGAATTTGTGGACTGGGCCGCATGTGGTGAAGGCGCAGGAATAGCATTATTTGGGGAAGTGGGCGCAGGTATAGAAGGAGGTGTGAGAGAAGATGGAACGTCATAGGCCTCAAAATCATAATGAATAAAATCAGGCACAGGGAACATTTCTTCAGGCGCAATGTTAACGTCTTCAGGAGAAAGGAAGGGAAAGGTGGATTCAAAAAATTTGACATCTCTAGAAATAAAGAATTGTTTGGTGTCAAGATCATATAATTTCCAACCCTTCTTGCCAAAAGGATAACCAAGAAAGACACACTTACGGCTACGGCTAGCAAATTTATCCCCTTTGGTGTTTTGATTATGAGCAAAGGCAAGGCACCCAAAGACACGGATGGCATCATAAGTAGGAGTGTGACCAAATAAACATTCAAAAGGAGATTTCCCATGAAGTAACAAAGATGGAGTTCGGTTTATTAAATGAGCAGCAGCAAGGACACACTCACCCCAAAAATATATAGGCAAACCAGCTTGAAAACGTAAGGCACGGGAAACATTTAGAATATGTTGGTGTTTACGTTCTACCCTCCCATTTTGTTCTGGAGTTCCCACACAAGAGGTTTGAAAAAGAATGCCAGAAGCAGAAAAATAATCAAGCAAGCAATTGAATTCGGTGCCATTATCACTTTGAACAATTTTTATGGTTTGAGAAAATTGGCGTTCAACCATAGCCACAAAAGACATGAACATAGCAAATACTTCAAGTTTATCAATTAATAAATATGTCCACACAGCTCGAGAAAAATCATCCACAATGGTTAAAAAATAACGGGCACCACTAGAGGAAACATGCCTGTAGGGCCCCCACAAATCACAGTGAATCTTCTCAAAAATACGAGAAGCTTTTGAGTTACTAGAAGGAAATTTATGTCTAGAATGTTTTGAACGAAAGCAAATCTCACAGTTCGGATGTAAACTACCCTTATGATTGCAAAGAGGGGGGAGTAATTTTACAACTTTCTCAGAGGGATGACCCATACGTTGATGCCACAACTCCATGAGCGAAGAAGCAGAAGGAAGAGAGACATGATGAATGGAATCATTGCTTGCAAAGTAGTAAAGGCCGTCCTTCCTAATCCCCGTTCCAATCAGCTCCTTCATGGGGTCCTGAATGACACACAAAGAAGAGTTAAATTGGACATTACAAGGTAAATCATCGCTAAGTTGTGAAACAGAAAGTAAATTGCAACTCAAATTCGGAACAAAAAGAACATTCTTAAGAGTGATTTGAGAGGATAAACAAACCGAACCAACCATTGTTGAGAGAACAGTATCACCATTAGGAAGCCCAACCGGGCAATGAATTGTGTGAGCATCAATTAACCAAGATTTATGACAAGTAACATGGTGAGTGGCACCTGTATCAATTATCCACAAATTATTATCAAACTCACCATTCAATCGATGGGCGGGAACTGTTGTATTACCAAAGAGACCCGTGAGAGCCTTCCATTGCTCGGGAGTGAAAAGAGAAGAGGAGGAGTTGCTGCCAGAAGAGGTAGAAGTTGCGGCAGAAGTAGAAGACGCCCCCACAGCAGGGCTGCTGGTCACGGCATTTGCGCGGACAGAAACTTTTCCACGACCACCCCCCTTGGGACGATCCGGATACCCATGAATCTCATAGCAGTGAGTAACAGCATGACCCGTTTTCTTGCAATGGGTGCAAGTTAAATGAGCCCAGCAAGCAGCCGTGTCATGGCCGGGCTTTTTACATTGACCACAAATGAGCCGAGAAGATGTACCACGGCCGGTAGTGGTTGAGGCCCGAACCGAAAAACCCACTGCCTCAGGAGGTTTGTCAAGAGAAGAAATAGTAGAAAGACGGACACGTTCATCTTGTATGGCCAGATGATATGCACGTTCAAGGGTGGGGAGGGGATCCGAGGAAAGAATATGAGTCCTCAACTGGGCATAATATTCAGGGTACAAACCCATCAAGAATTCGTGCAACCTGGAAGTTTCACGACGCTGGCTATGAAGCTCAGCAGCAGTGCATTTACTACAACAAGTACATGAAATCAATGGTTCAAGAAGGGAAAGCTCTTCCCATAAAGCATGCAATTTTCCATAATATGTAGAGATGGACATGGTTTTAGATTGTTCACAGCGAGCAATAGAAGATTTGACTTGTTGTATTCTAGGACCATTAACTAATGAGAAACGTTGGTGGAGATGATCCCACAACCGTTTCGGTTCACGAAATTTAGAGAGGGTGCTTTTTACCTCGGGGGTGATGGTGTTGGTAAGCCAAGAAACCAACATCGCATTGATAGTATTCCAATCTGACTCAGTGCACGGCGGAATAGGCGCGGTAATCGTACCATCGAGGAAACCAAACTTTCGACGAGCAACCAAGGCCATCTGAATATCGGAGGCCCATTCGGCATAGTTGTCGTGACTAAGACGAGTGGGGGTGATGAAATCTCCGGGACGGTCTTGAGGGCCAAGGAAAAAAGGAGAATTTGATTCAAGTTTTATAGGTGGCGGTGGAACTTCATCACCAGCCATGGCGGAAGAAAAGAAAAAAAAATCAGATTTCAATGGTGGGTGTATGAACCTGCTCTGATACCATGACAAGAGTTTTGGAGGCTTGAGACTTAGCTTTCATTCAATAACTTAGGCGTGTAAATATACAACCTAGATGCCCTATATGTGAGGCAATATTTTGGGATAAGAAAGTTTCCTAAAAGATAGGAGATTACAATCAATCAAAACAATATCTCTAACAAATCAAGCCTAAGATATCGTAACAATTTCCTCCATTTCTTGTCGTATAGCACGCAACTTTCGAGAATTTACTTTGACTATTAATATCTCTTCGGCATTAATAAAATAAATATCATCATTACACTAATGAAGGGCAAAAGTTCAATCTTAATAAGTTTGCGTGCCTTATAAAAAGAAACGACTAAAGAATTGGTGGTAAGTGTTTTAAAGTGACAAGTAGCCTGGCTTTTGTACTTTAAAGTGACAAATACAATGAAATTATTAAGTTAGTTAAGTGAAAGGACATTACTATATCCAACACAACATACATAAAATCCATCAAACACAACCCAAGATAATTTGTCACATTCATATTTTAGTTTGAACACTCAACTATAGAAAATGGAATTTGAAAAATATTTTAGCATAGTTAATTTCTGTTTGAAGGGTAAAAAATTACAATTATTCCAACAACTGATCTATACCCATAAAAAAAATGTTCAGGAACAGAGGAGTATCAAATTTAGCAGACAAAATAAAAATGAGAAATCTCAACCAAAAACAAAAAATCATAGACAATAATAACATTAAAAAGTTGCAGAAGGAGGAAAAGTACCCGAGAAACAAGGTCATCAACAAGAGCAAGGTGGGTTTTACAGAATTTGCATTTATAAGCTCTGCCTTCTAGCTCAATCAAGAATAATCTTCCCATTATAATACTACTATATATTCTTTTTCCTATATGATATAAAGAAACTAAGAAAAGGGGAAATACTAATGAAGTTATTACTTAGAGATTAGTAAGGATAAAACCCTAATGAATGTAGGAGAGAGAGAGAGAGAGAGAGAGAGAGAGAGGAGTTGCAGGATATAGCAGCCTGCTCAGCAAAGAATTGTAAAGGTTGGGGAGTGTTGGGGTGATAAAGACACAACTTGTCCTTTTTAATTGGACTTCATGTCTATTTGTGTCATTGTGTGTATAGTGATTTTATCCATATAGCTATATATGGCCTTGTGGGGGCATTTATGTGGTTTTCTTCTAGAGCATTATTAAGATATTTTTGGAAAAATTTAATTTTTGGGTAGCTAAGGTTTGATGAAATTTCAATTTGAATACTTTGAGTTGTAGAGGTGTTCGGTAATTGGCGGTTAAATGTTGGTTTTCTTAAGTTCGTGGGTTATATCGAGGGTTTTTATTAGCTTTTGCCTTTTTGTATTGGTTTTGGTCAGGAGTTATGTGTTTGATAATATTAGTTGTTAGTGTTGGTTGTTTGATTATGGGCTATTTACAAAGGTGTTTGATAGTGTCAATGATTAATTTTGACACTTTAGTACAAAAGGAATGCAAACTCCAAAAACAACATAAGGAGCTACTAAAAATCAACTTTTGTTTTTGGCTTAAAAGTTGGCTTTTCAACTTATCAAAAAGTCAATTACCAAATACTTTTTTGGCTAAACTAAAATGTCAATAGCCAAAAACTAATGAATAAGTCACCCAAAGTCGCTTGCTAAACACCCCCCAAACTTGTATTCAAATTGAAATTTCGAACTACATTTTCTTACACTTTAGGTACATACACAACTAAAATGAAAATTTAACATAAACCAAATATCAACATTTTTAGCACAATTTTCTTACACTTTAGGTACATACCTACGCTATGAGTGTTTTTAAGTTCCCATCTTCGTTTTGTGATGAGATTAGATCCCTTATTTCGCAGTTCTAGTGGGGCCAAAAAAGGGGAGAGAGAAAGATACATTGGGTGGCTTGGAAGAAGCTTTGCAGACCAAAGGTGGAAGGGGGTTTGGGTTTTCGAGATATGAAATTATTCAACTGGGCCTTGCTAGGAAAACAAGCTTGGAGATTGACGTTGCAAAATGGTAGCTTGATTGAGCAGATATTGCGCGCAAGGTATTACCCCAACTCGAACTTTATGGATTCTAATCTTGGGGATACACCGAGTTACACATGGAGGGGCATATGGGAGGCGAAATGGGTTCTTAGACGTGGAGTGAGGTGGCGAGTTGGAAATGGGGAATCGATTCGCATTTGGAAGGATGCTTGGATTCCAGGAACTCAGACGCGTAAAATAATTTCCCCCCGAGGTAATGCTAATGTGGATGAGGAGGTAGGGGTGCTAATAGATCCGATTACGAAGTCTTGGAAAGAGGACTTGGTTGCCGATTTTTTTCTCCCGTTCGAAGCTGCTAGAGTGTTAAGCATACCGATAAGTCATAGGCTCCCTGCTGATACATTATGTTGGGACTTGGAGAAAGATGGGTGCTATTCTGTTAAGTCGGCATATAACGCACTGAGTAACGATACATGGCAACTAAATGAGGGCCCTTCTTTGTGTTCGAAGGATCTATGGAATATCATCTGGAGTGCGACGGTGTTGCCTCGGGTTAAATTGTTTGCGTGGAGGGCGTGTCTGGATGCCCTCCCAACTAGACTTGGTTTGCATAAAAGGATGTGTAGTATGGAGGCCAACTGTAGTCTTTGTGGGGGGCGCGAAGAGTCGGCGGTTCATGCCCTCTTTGATTGTGGTTTAGCTCAAAGTGTGTGGGATGTGAGTGACATTGATGCTTGTCTCCCTGAAGGCTGTGACAATGTCCGAGATTGGTGGGCTGTAAGGCTTCCACAATTGAATGAGGAGCAGGTGAATGTTTTCCTTACTGTATGTTGGTCTATTTGGAGCGCTCGGTGCAAAGCAGTGATGGAGGGGGATTTTCGGAGCCCAACTTCTATCTGGGCGTATGCTATGAAGATGTGTGGGAAGGTGAGAGAAATGGTGGAGGGAAGTAGGAGGCAGCAGAGGGTGGTGGCGATAAACCACCAGGTGTCGTGGATAGCGCCGGAGGCCGGCTGGGTAAAAATAAATGTTGATGCGGGTCAGGTGGGGGAGTTTGTTTCAGGTCTCGGGGCTGTGTGCCGAGATGATGGTGGCGTGGTGCTTGGTTGTTTGTCGATCCAAAGTTCGGTGGTTTGGGAACCGAGGATAGCGGAGGCGAAGGCGGCTCTAGAGGGGATTAAAATGGCAATTCGAGGTGGGTACTCCCCGGTAATCCTAGAGAGTGATTGTCTTCTCTTGATCCAAGCTTTGAGGAATCCAGTGGTAGGATCAAGCGATTTTCATTTAGTTGTTGAAGATATTTTAGCTTTGAGTTCCCAGTTAGATGCTGTAATTTGGTCTTTCGTTAAAAGATCTGGTAATAAGGTTGCACATGTGCTTGCCCATTTCCAACCTGTGGAAATCGGACTCCGTTTTTGGGTACATGATGCTCCTGAAAATATTGTTCAGCTTGCTTCTATTGATTTATTAAATTAGAGCCCTGTTGGGTTTCCCCTCAAAAAAAAAAAAAAGAAATACAAGATTATTTTTAAAAAAAATCAATGGAAACTATTTACTCTTAGAGGTGGCAAAACTAACTTGTACCCGAATACCTCTTTTGTCTCTCTCATCATCTTAAGTAATGCTTATGTCTCTTGTAAAACTAGCAAAATTAACCCATATCTAATTACCCGACCCAAGACATACTTTTCACCTTAGAACAACAACCCAAAGTTGAACTATAAATCTAAAATAAACCAACTGATTTAAACTCGACTAGAAATTAGTTGAACCCGAACTCAACCCGTGTCCAAAGATATGTATCAATATGACCCAAAATCAACATGAAGAATAATGGCTAGAAATCGACTCGAAAAATAGTTAGACATGAAAAATATTGTACTCAGGAAAACTTAATCCAATTATACTCGACCTAGAACAGATCGAAATATTAATAATTACCTAAATTCATATGAAATTAGTCAGATTCAAAGACAACATGTACCTTAAGTGTTATGGAACAACTATACATGTTACGCAATAGACCTAAATAATGGGTTGTTCCCCTCTCTTTCAAAAAGAAAAAAATTGGCCCAAACACGTCCGCTAATTCGTAGCAAGGAATTGAATCGTCACTTAATTTTTCATGCAATAATAATTTTAAGAAACAAACATGATAACTTAATTTAGGGTAATGTTATATGTAGCCCTTAGGGCTATATATAAGCATTAAATACATTTCTTTAAATGGGAACAGTTTAAAAATTCAAGACACATTTTCACATCAACTGAGGTAATAAATGCTTGATTCAATATTTTATTTCCATTTTAAGCACTTTATACATAGCCCTAAGGGCTACATATATCATTTTCCCTTAATTTAAATCAAACTTGAAATGACTTAAATCAGATGACAACCCATACCAAGCACAAGTCATAATTTTCAATGTGACCCAACTTGATTCAACTATGACCTGAGTCATCCAATTGTATCCAAGCCGATTCGAAATAATGACCTAAAATTTACCCAAATTATATTACACTCAAATTGACATGAACTCTTTTTGACCCATCCAACTACTTTTCTCTCTCTTACTCTTTATTTTTTATTTTTTTGAAATGTAAAAATGAAAGATATTTCATACTTCCTCCGTTCCATAATAAGTGAAACATAGGCATTGGGCACAAGATTTAATAAACATCACTTTCAAAAGCCAAAAAGTCATAAAATACCCTTCAATGTTATCAAAAGTAGGAGAGAGAAAAGCAAACTACACAAGTTTATGATGGGTACTCTTGTCATTTTGTCACTTTCTTTTTTCCATTTAAGGTATGTTTCACTTATTTTGACACATTCTAAAATAGTAAGTGTTTCACTTATTATGGAACGGAGGAAGTATAAAATAAGCACAATTAGAGAAAATCAGTAAATAACTGAGAAAAATTTTTATCCAAAATATAGCAAAATGAGTCTCTATTTATAGAGCTCGGAAAAATAGAGCTATTGGTATTTTTTTTTCACATTGTATTTTCTAAAATAAAACTGTTGGAAATTTTATAACAATTATTATATATTAAAATTCAGTCAAAATGTAACATTTGGCATCTCTCATCTTACAATCTTATTCATCATTTCACTCACCCCTAATTTTGCAATGAGTAGGAGTTGGAACTATTGGTGATTGGAAATGGAAGTATAAAATTGTTATCATTACCTTGTTTAGTGTGGGCTGGGATCAAGTTGATGGAAAACTTACATGTTCCAAACCTATCCTTACTAAAAGAACTTTTACTTTGTTATCATTAATGGCAAAGTTGTCTATCCACTTCTTTAGTTCTTATCCGATTCTCATTTCTAGTACTTTGGAATTAGTAATGGCAAAGGTGTGGATCATGATTCTCAATCCATCTCTTATTCTCCTTACTACAATTAGACAAAACAGGTACTCCGTCCGTTTCATTTTAATTTATACACTTACATTTTTTAAGTATGTCGGTACAAAATTTTGAGGACATATATTTTTAGTTTTGTATTAGTAAAAATTATAAAAAGTACATATTAATAAAATACATATTATATATATGAATCTAACAAGATCCCACATAAATATATTTTCATCCACGTATAAATCACAAATGATAGTTAAAGTGAAATTTGTAAATAGTGTAAAATATCAAAATATAACAATTAAAATGAAACGAATGGAGTAGTAAATTAGAACTCCAGATTTCTGCTAAACAAACATCCCATAAATCAATAAATGTTAAAGTATGGTCCACACCATATATAGTCAGACGTCTTAGTAAATTGAATGTGTAACATACAAAACATGTGTTCAAGGGAGAGAGAAAGAAATCAATAAGTAGAGAGAAAATCATATAGCAATAACATCTTGTAATGTACAATTTGAGATAATTTAATGAACTAATATTTAGGTCCGAGCGTTGTTTAGGATTGGTATTGTTTTCCAAATTTGATATGTATTTTTTTTTTCGTTTTCATTAAAATATATTAAGATAAACTCAACATTTAAAAGGTACAAATATAATAGTGTGAACACTTAAAGCATGATTAAAAGTTGCTAGAAATGGTAATTGTGTCATGTACAATTGCAAGAGGTCACGGTTCAAATCTTGTTCCAAGCTAATTTTACTTTTGTTAATTGACATGACTTATGTACACATTGGACAATTCTAATGATTAACAGAGGTGCCACATGACGTATATACATTGTCACGCACGTCTTTTAATATATTTGTATAGATTTGTAATATTGATGAAGAACAAAATTCCAAATAGGTTAATCAAGTAAATTCCTTTTAAAATTACTTTACTTGATTGTTGGATAACCAATTCTTTGCTAATATTGATTACTTCCTCCATTCTTTTATTATTGCAACATTTTCGTATTTGGAAGTTTCATATTAATTGCAACATTACTAATTTGACTATGTTATCTTTCTATCACTCTCCTTATCACATGGATCTCTTTTTCCATCTCTCTCTATCTCTCTCATATTTTTAGAAAAAATGTGCAATCCTTATATGTTGTAATTATTAAAACACGGAGGAAGTGTAACTTAACAATTGCAATTTTTAATAATACTTTTGATAAGTGTGTAATCATAAATTACAAAAAAACTTTATTCATCTCCCTAAAAAAGAAAAGATTTATTCATATACTTAGCATCTCACATTCCAATAAATTAGTTTAGTTTCATAAAGTGATTTCAAAGAATAAGTATAAGATGATAACGCATAAGACACATTGTAATAGCCCAAATGTTAAGCTGGTTTAATTAAAACATAATTATACTTTAATAACTTAATTTAGTTGTTAGCATTACCTTGAGAATGTGATTTTAGATGTTGAAAGTAAAATTTCAGATGTACTCATGTGTTATCATTTTAAGAAATAAATAAACAACTTTCATAGAATTCTCTAAATTATTCAAGCTTTTTATTTTGATTTTATATATCTAGAAGTTCCTTGATTCATCTTTTCTTTTATATATATATCATCATCTTATTTTCTAAAGAGAGAACCCCAAAACATTTTTCTTCTTCCTCTCATGCGTCCTTGTTCAGCCATTTTGACCCCATTCCTCGCCACTTCTTTGATTGGTGCTTCCATACCCCGTCGTTGCGCGCTCCTCCTCCGCCGCTACTGCTGCTCGCACCTGTTCTTTTCCCTCTCCTCTGCTCTGGGGCTTTGGTCTTGTGCTACTGTTTTGTCTCTCTCCTCTGCTTCGTGAATGTTGTGCCATGAGTTTCGGTTGGTGAAGCTCACAAAAGGAATGTCAGGCTTTAGCGTCCGCAAAAATCAGACGCTAAAAACGCGGGATCGGACGCTAAATTAGCTAGCGTCCGTTGACGGACGCTAAACATCTGATGCAAAACCCCTGGTCGCTAATACTTCAATTAGCGTCCGACAGGCGGACGTTAACATTTTAGCCTGAACCAAAGTAGCGTTTGACTTTCGGACGCTAAATTTAGCGTCCTACAAAAATCGGACGCTGAACGCCGAAGACGGACGGTAATTTACATCTGTCTTCTAAGCGGACGTTAAATGTAGAAAAGCGGACGCTATTGAGCGTCCGATTAAAGGACGGACGGTATTTTGACAGTTACCGTCTGATTTATTTGACGGACGCTAATGTAAGACGCTATAAAGGCGGATTCTTGTTGTGGCTACTGCTTCGATGGAGCTTCTGTTCCCCATGCATTTCAATCGCCGGTAATATGTCGATGCTGCCTTCTTGTTGATGTTGGGGTTCTCTTCTTCTCGGTTGTTTCATGTTTAAAAGGGAGTTGATTCTAATTTTGAAGATATAAATCAAGCCCTTGTTTTACTCATGTTCAATTTGTATGGTTCAATCTCTAAAGTTATGGTTATTATTAGCAATTTTTTTCAAATAAAATTTAGTTTTACATCTTGTTGTTGATTATCAAAATAAGTTGAGTTAATGACTTGTCAAACTTAAAGATTGAATCTTTCTTATTTTTCTAATGGATTGAAGTTTAGAATATGCATTGATCTACTTAAGTTAAGTTAATCTGATTTTTTTTATAAACTATGTTGTTTGATAATATTCTTTTAAATCAGAATAAGGATAATTAAAGTTAGAGATTGATGTTGTAAATTGGATTAGTGGAATGATTGGTATATAAGGAGTTGTAGTTAGTTCATGGAATAGTTTAGAAAGGATGAGCAAAGTCAATTCATCTATTTTTTTTTTGAAGGAAGTCAATTCATCTATTTGAATTATAGTTGGAAAGAATGTAAATTGCTGTTGTTGTGAGGTGATTATATTGGAGATTGATCACGAATTTAGAGATGTTGGACTCTTGAAGATTATTATGGAATTGAGCGTTATTTGGGGAATGAAAGAGGTACACACATGTCCATCCACCTTTAGACTAAAAATATATTATTTCGTATGATTTTATGAAATATTATGAGTTGAGCTCGCTATGATTTTTTTTATCTCTATTATATAAAGGAGGGGGGAGCAATGGTGTCCTCTTTTGAAATGCCTAATTTGCCCCCCTTCCCTTTCTAAATTACAAAAGGATTGTCAAAATCAAAATTGGCACTCAAAGAAAACTACCGAAAATTAATTTACAACACTCACTCACAAATCACTTAAATAAGAAACTTTACAAGTCATTCATACAATTGAGAAAATCACATTATAAAAAATCACGCAAATCACTCAAATAATCAGGAAACTTTATTGGAACTTAAAATTAACATACAAACTAAAACTAATAACCTAGAACGTCAATACATACAAAAACATTATTTAAAAAAATTTACTTACAAATCACTATTCTCAAGAACTATTCACAATTAATGTGGGCCATGATAAAAAAAAAAATAGAGGTGTATTTGTAGTGAAATCAGAATTCAGAAGTTAGACAAGGAAAAAAATTATTTACTTTTTTTATAGTGTTTCCTATATATAATAAAAAATTTACATATATTTGGACCTATCTTTTTCTATTATATAATAACGATTAATTATCAAGGTTAAAAGGTTTATGTAAAATATCATTCAAGAATTAAAGTACAACATATATCTAATATATAAGAGAAAGGGGAGCTATGGTGTTCCCAAATGAATAGACTATGTTACCCCCTTCCCATTCTAAATTACAAATTCACTTACAAATCAAATGGGGCTTCAAACAAAACTACCAAAAATATAATTATAACAATCACAAACTACTACTTCTGAAAAAATTGACTTGAAATCAAAGTGTGTCCACTTTCTTTACAATTTATAAAGTATTGTACTTATATCAAAAATCAACTAACAAATTATACTATTAGAAATCATAAATAAATTCAATAAAATTTATATTTTGTTCATAGAATTTAACTTTGAAAAGTAAAAAAAAAAGGATGAGAGGCTTAAGTGATAGAAACTAAAACAATCAAATTTTGCAACTAAAAACAATTATACTTCGTATGTCTAATGTTCAAATTTTGACTCTTATGTCCAAAAAAATCGAGTTTCTGTTTCGAAAAAAATTCAAGCACGCATCGCGTGCAAAAAATTCTAGTATTATAAATGTGAATTGCTTAAAAGCGTAAATTGGTTATTTAAAAGATCTCTTAAATATTTAGCTTATGAGTCTTAAGCCCTGAGCATAAGTTAATTATCTAAAAAGTTTTATTGAGTGTACTTTTAATTGTAAATTGGGGTAAGTCTATGGAGTGTAGTTGTATTATGAGTTATGACTGTGCTTAAATGCCAGGAGCAGTTATTAACTCTATTGGTTTTAAATCAAGTTTGCAATGGACTTTTATATGTTTTGTACATTAATGTTTTATATGAATAAATAATAAAGTGTATCTATAAGTATTTGAGCTACAATCTTCGTTTATATAGGTTGGTCTTATAAAAAGATTCTCGATTTAAGAAGCTAGCAAGTTCTTATCACTACATGGTTTATGACTTGGATTATCATTTGAACTATAATTCTATTTGGATGATATCAAAGATTGTTTGACTGATGTCGTACTAAGGTTATTAAGATGTCTGTTAAATGAATTACAATATAAGTAATACATTAAAATTATGAGAGTGTGAATAAAATTATTTATGGTAATTATACACTTAAGAGATTTGAGAACTATTGATTTGAGTTATGAAAAAATATGGATTTGTCGAATTATAAACCAAACTTGAATTTGTTAATGATGGGGAAGAAACAGCAGTGATGAACACATCGTGGTATGTGTGTATTATGAAATGATGGGACATATGTCATGGGAGATAAGTCTTGCAAGCAACATAGATATTGGTAGGGGAGACGTCCTCATGAGTTTAGAGGTGGTAGCATAGTCCCCTCTATTCGTATTTTTTTCCCGGTATAGCTTGTAAGCAGTTTAATGTAGAGACTTGAGTAATCTATGATCTGAAATTTTGTATGGAAACTCATAACCAGCTTTTGTCTTCTACGATTAACGGTTTATACTATGCGTTTGCTTTTCCAAGATAATTTTACTAAGAGTTATGATTCTAATGCAATGATGTTTTCAGAACTATAGGATATGGGTTTCTATTATGTGAAATTATAGTTAAAGAGTATATGTTTAAGTTTATATTTCACCTTCGAGAGATCCAAGATTGTGTTAGTGAGTTTTAATATACATATTCAATGACCCTAGTAAATATAATAATTCTATGAGAGATATAAGATGGATTATTTGTTATTTGAAATCATGTAATATTATATGGATATTGTGAATTCAGTCATCATCTAAAAGGATAATAAACTACGCTACTATGTTTTAAGCAACTAAAATGAATTTTTGGTTGGACAGTGTGTATTCAATTTTCCTGATTTTGTTCTCTGAACTTGTCCTGGTGGGGGCAAAGTTGATTATTAGTGATTTTGCAAGTATGTCTCTGAGGCTCATAATGGATCAAAGTAAAGAGTTTGGTTATTAAAATTGTAATTAAATTCTGGATTCATAAGTTGTATCTAGAAGTGTTCAAGTATTCATTTTAGAATAAAATATTCTATTCTTTTGGGAATTGAGAAAAGTATTCTATAATAGGATAATTTGTATTGAGGTCATCGTGTTGTGAGTCCTGAACCAGTTTTAGGATCGATTTGTAGATTATGTTTCACCTGTAAGAGAATGTAATTCAAGGTTTATTAAGTGTTAATTGAGATTTTGTATGTTAAGTGTAATTGGTTAGCAGCTCGGAAGTGCGGGCTGTTACACACATACGTTAAAAAGTGGTAATAAAAAACAAATAAATCTTGATTTTTATTAGAAAAAATTGTCAATAATAAGTTAACATTTAGATGATCTGTTGAATATAAGTTAGTCTTTTGATTAACTCATAATAAGTAAAATTTGTGGGGTTATTATCTTTTAATAGTAACTGGTGACCACTGACCTGAATAATGGGTAATTTTATAAAAAAAAGTTCTTCTTTTAAGTACTATCTCTCCTCCACCCCTCTCTCGTTCTACCACCACTCACACCACCTTCTCTAGCCTCTCCTTTTCCCTCCTCCCCATCATAACTCAACACACCAACTTCACCCTAGCTCCACCACCATCCAACAACTTGAAAATTCAGTTGGAATTACCTAGTAGCACCGCTACCAAGCATCCCCACCTCTTTTTCCCTCCTTCGAAATCCGCCACCATCACCCAACATCCTAAGCTCATTCTCCCTTTTCCGCAAGCACCAAACTTAACCAACTTGCCACGCCCTATTATGAACACTACTCTCCCAAAGAGGCTGGCAATGATTCGCAAGTCCAGTAACCGTAAACGAAGTGTTCAAGTACTCCCTAACTTGGGTAATAATCCCATCAATCAGTGTCCTAGCTTGAACCAAGGAGATTGAATGGTTGTGATCATAGACTCCGCTATAATAAGTGAACTAAAGATAATAATTTATTAAGGGTTGAAAAGGAAGGATGAATCTTGACCATTAAATGAAATTCCAATGAGAAGGCGCATGAGAAATTGGCAGGATGGCGAACCATGGAACCGCCACTCAAGATCCGAAGCAAGAAGGTTCGAGACCTGATGCGCGTTAAGTGAGGCTAAAGCTTCATAAAGGGCGAGCATCACCACTTGTTTATCGGTGGATTCTTTTCTCTTTTATTATTATCCACCACCTATCAAGACCTACAAGAGTTTTATAATTAGTATATTGTTGTTTGCTGAGGGTGGGAGGGGGTGGTCGTTGGCGATGGGGATGGGGGGGTGTTCGCAGGGGGTGGGGGAGAGAGGGGCCAACAACAATTGTGGGTAGGAGAGGGGGTGTTCATTAGCAGGGGTTCTGGTCGGTAACAACACAACAACAGCAACAAGAAAGTGGTGGCGACGAGCGATGGTTCAGCTCTGACGAAAGGCGACGTCAGCACCACCAAGGGGAAAGAGAGAAACGGTGCAACTACATTGCTAGTTCACACACCACCAACCAAATCAGACCAAATAGAGGAAAGAGAGTTGGGGCAATGACGCTGGCGAGAGGAGATGAAGCTTTCATTGAAGCAACAAAATGTCACCAAAGGGTGAGGGGAGCGACGAAGAGAGAGAACGAGAGACACGGTGGTTTGAGGAAATGGGCTTGAGAGAAAGAGAGGCCACAAGAGAAAAGGGTTTTTGGGTTCTTCTGACTGACGACAGGCAGACGAGAAGGGAAAGGCGAGAGAAGGAGGAGGCGGGCAGGAGGGTGGTGGAGCACTAGTGGTGGTTTTAGGGAAGGGGAGGGGATGGTGGAGCACTAGAGGAGGCTTCAAGGGGGGAGGGGCAGCAGGATAGTAGTGGAGGAGATTTGAGAGCGGGGGAGGGAGTAGTAGTGCTGGGGAGAGGGTGGCAGAGGTGACAAGGGTGATGGTTTTAAAGGTTTACTTGTTGTTGGAGTAGGTTAGGTAACCCACTAGGATAATTTTTTGGAGAAATTATACCAAAACAAAACCTAAAAAAACAAAAAGTCTCTCTCTAGGGTTTTCTAGGATTGGAGTGATAGTTTCGGTTTTCCATTCGATAGTCTTGTGATTCGAGCCTTCAAATCCCCCTTGGGATTGCTTTATCAGTCATTATCGCTGATGAAATTGTGACTCAGCGTGGTTTCCTTTGATGAGGCATGTGATGATGCGACAAATCCTATTGGTAGGCAAGATGTTGACGATCCAACCCTATAATTTTGAGG
The DNA here is from genome assembly GCF_026745355.1 of Beta vulgaris subsp. vulgaris. Lineage (NCBI taxonomy): Eukaryota > Viridiplantae > Streptophyta > Magnoliopsida > Caryophyllales > Amaranthaceae > Beta > Beta vulgaris. The sequence continues at coordinate 12,849,807 of NC_079205.1, read as the reverse complement.
CAATGAAAAAGACTTTGAATCAAATTTGGTCAATCTCAAGGAATACCTTGTTTGGACCAATCGAGAATGGCTAACTTGTAGTCCAGTTCGTGAATAATCGCGATAAAAGCGAAGGTGTTGGCGGGGAGGCCATGGTCCTTCGATCAAAACTTATTGCTATGAACGAAATTGATGGTAAAGCACAACCATCAGATGTTACCCTCTCTCACAGCCCTTTTTGGGTTCGACTTTATAACCTTCCCATAAATTATCGAACGGAGAATCGGGTGCGGGCTATTGGCGGAGGCTTAGGGGCTGTTGACGGAGGCTTAGGGGCTATCGACTTTGACGATATAATCTGGGATAAATCGGAAAGGCTAAAAATCCTCCTAGACGTTACAAGACCTTTACGTTGAATTCAACAGATTCGTTATAAAGATGGCGGTATAGTGATAGTAGAAGTAAAGTATGACATTTCCCAAATTTTTGTTACGCTTGCCGGAACTTGGGGACATTGAGAGGGACTATCTTACTGTCTAAGAGGAGGAGAAAGAGGTTAAGAAGAAGCGGGGGTCATGGTCGCGGGCCTCACCTCGACGTGGCAGGCTAAAGATGGAGTGGGAAGTGCGGAGTTTCGGTAGTTGTGCCCATAATATCAAATTTGTGCTGGACGATGGAATGTCCAAGGAGGAGAGTGGGGGTAATACCGAGGATCACCCATGGGGAATCACTAGTAGAATAAATGCTTATTTCTGCGGTCATTAAGTGGCCTATTGCGGCGGTTTTGGCCGCGTAGCAATTAAGGGGGCAACAATAGGTAATTAATATATTGTTGCGGTTTTAAACCGCAGCAATATCTGAACGTATTACTGCGGCTCCTAGCCAAAACCGCAGCAATATTATATTTTTTTAATATTAAAAAAGTGCACCTATTGCTGCGGTTTTGGGCCAAATCCGCAGCAATATGTGCACTTTTTCAAAAAAAAATTTAAATTAAAATTTTCAATATTAAAAATACTTAAAATGCAATAAAATTAAAGGTAACTAAACCATCCCTTTCATCTGCCATATGAGTTTATGTATTATTTCAAATCATCTGCCATATGACAAAGTATGTATTATTTCAAAAAAAAAGCTAAACTATACTGTATTTCAGCAACAAGTATTTCAACAATATTCAAACGCCTAAAATACCAACCAAGTACAAGAACCGGAATTCTGATTCGTCTAACTTTGACAATAAAGATTTGTAGAATAGTACAAGTACAACAATTACAACACAAACATGAACCAACAATTTATCAACCAAGTACAAGAACCAAATCATCTGCCATATGACACTCGAATCTCGCGCAGCAATTACAACAAAAACATGAACGAGCAATTTATCATGTAGCAAAGAAACCAACGATTTTAGCCGCAACCGGCGTGGCGTGGGTCCGAACAGTGAGCAAAAAAAAGCCGGCGTGGGTGACAGAGCGTCGGGAGGCTTGGCGTCGAACCCATCGGCGCCATTAGCGAGGAGAGAGAGAATATGATTGAGAGGAACAGTGAGAAACCAACCAGCGCCAAACCAGCGAGAAACCCACTGATGCCGTTGAATTCGATTCGTACGGTCGACCGGCGAAGGATTGAGAGGAAGTGAGAAGATGAGGGGAGGAGAGGAAGAGAGGAGGCAAAGAGAGTAAGGAATAAGCATGAAACCGTGAAGAGGAAGAGAGGAGGAGAGAGAGTTTAGGCATGAAACTAGAGAGAGGTGGGAGGCGTGAAACTAAATGAAGAGGAAGTGGCGTGCAAACCCTAGATTTTAATATATTCATTTTAAAATTCTATTATTGCGGTTTTTTGTAGGAACCACAGCAATAGGTTCAAATAATATTTTTTTACATTATTTTAATATATTGCTGCGGTTTTTGTCAGAAACCGTAGCAATATGTTTAGTCAAATAGTAAAAAAAAATTGAAAATTTCTGTTGAAACCATATTGCTGCGGTTTTCGGACGAAACTGCAGCAATATGGTCATTTTATATTTTTTTCTTTTCTTTTTACGTGATATATTGCTGCGTATGGGTAAAATCGCAGCAATAAGCAATTATTCTACTAGTGAATGTGCACCGCACAATTGATGATGCTAGCAGGACCGAGGATCTCACTCCAAGTCTGGTTAGCCACAAAGTAGCAATGCTTAGCTCTCCTAAAATTCGTACGCACCCCTTATCATAACAGATGTAAGTTCACCTCCCCCCTTGAACTTTTCTATAGGATACTCTCCCCCTTTGAAAGTTAAAAAACAAAAAAAGTTACACGAAAGAAAATTGTTGAAATTAAGCACCCTGACTTAGTGGAGGATTGTTGCTTAAATATGGACATAAATAATAATTCTAGCCTTAAACAAAAGCAAGCATATGAGATGATAGTTGATGATTCTATGGACTTAAATGTGGGTCAAAAAACGACAAAAATTAATTACTCGCTCTCAGGTGGCATTACTATGAACACTGTCGAACCGGAGGTTGGCAAGCACCAACCTTGCCCGGCATTATGAATCTGTTGTGTTGGAACTGTCTGGGCTTAGACAACCCTTTGGCAGTTTGTAAGCTCCAGAGATGGAGTATGGTGTCTAATCTTAGCCTAGTTTTTGTTTCGAAAACAATGATATAAGGTGGAGTAGCTGAGAATTTGAAGTTTAAATTGGGTTTTGATTGTTCTTTTAGAGTTGACAATGTTGGGAGGTTTGGTGGCTTGTGTGTATACTGGAAATCTGCTCTCTTAGACTTTAATCTCGTCTCTTTCTCTGAGTACCACATTTATGGTGATGTTAAGTGTGAGAACGAGTTGGCGTACTGTGGGTGTGTATGGATGGCCGAAAACGGGGAAAAAGTTTAAAACTTGGGACTTCATGCGTTTTGTTGGAGAGTGGGAGGAACCTATTTTTTTTGGAGAGGATTTCAATGAGGTTTTGAGTATGGATGAGGTGGAGGGGAGTAGTGCGGTGGATTGAAGAGCTATGCATGATTTTAAGGTGTATTGGATGAGCTGCAGTTGCGAGATTTGGGGTTTACGGGTATTTGGTTCACATGGGAGAGGGGCAATAATCCTTCGACAAGAATTTGAGAGAGGCTGGACAGGTTTGTGGCTTCTACCCAATGGTTGAAACCTTTCCTCAATGCTCTTATGGAACATATGGTGCGCTATAAATCTGACCACACTCTAATCATGGTTCTGATTTGTGACTCTACTTATAGGCGTAAGAAGAGAAGGAAAAAGCGATTTCATTTTGAAATCGCTTGGTTGTTGGATAATTCGTGTGAGTCCTTGGTTCGGTCAGCATGGGAGGGATCATGGAGGGTCCCTTTTGAGGCACGCCTAGGCTCGGTTGCTCGTGAGCTCACATCTTGGAGCAAAGATTTGCTAGACAATTTGGCGCGCCAAATTAGCAGTGTGGAGGAAAATTTAAAAAACATTGCAGCATGATTTGGGGGGAGAGGACCGTGAGCATGTGCAAGTTTGTCAAAAAATGCTTGATGTTTTATTAGAGAGCCAAGAAGCTTTTTGGTTCTTGAGATCGTGTTTCAGAAATAATAGATGGAGACAAGAATGCAAAAATATTTTCACCATAAAGTGAGCCAAAGAAAGCGGAGAATGTGGCTCTATGTAGAAAGTGTAGTAAAGAAGAAGTGTGGGAGGCTTTACGTCAAATGCACCCTAGTCTAGACCCCGGGTCCTGATGGGATGCATGTTGTGTTTTACCTGTGCTTCTGGCATTTTGTAGGTGATGATGTTATTGCTGTTGTATCAGGTATTATCGATGGCACTAGTCCCCCAGATGCTCTTGACAGTGCTAATATTGCTCTCATTCCAAAGATGATATCTCCAACTCTTGTCTCTGAGTTTCACCCAATCAGTCTATGTAATGTTATTTTCAAACTTGTTATGAAAGTTCTGGCTAACAGGTTGAAGTTGATATTACCTGGAGTGGTTTCTGATAATCAGAGTGCCTTGAGTTGATATTACCTGGAGTGGATTCCGATAAGGCTTTATTTGCTATTGAGTTGTTTCACTCGATGAAATATAGATGTAAGGGTAATAGAGGATTTGTTGCTATGAAGCTTGATATGAGTAAGGCGTACGATAGAGTTGAGTGGGCTTTCCTTCGTCGATTGCTACATAAGACGGGGTTTGCGAATTCTTGGGTTCACTGTATGATGGATTGTGTGTCTTCTGTTTGGTATTCCTTTGTGATTAATGGTGATGTATGTGGCTCGGTTATCCCCTCTCAGGGGCTTAGGTAGGGTGATCCTATTTCGCCATACTTGTTAATTCTTGTTGTAGATGCTTTTCGGCTCTTGTTAGGAAAGCAGTTGCAGATAAAAGATACATGGCATGAAGGATAGCCGGAGTGGCCCGGAGATTTATCATCTTCTCATTGCTGATGATAGTTTTCTCTTTGCACGTGCTTCCCGATAGGAATGCTCAGTAATAGCTGATATTCTCAACAAATATGAGTTAGCATCTGGTCAGAAAATTAATATTGATAAATAAATCGGAAGTTTCGTTCATCAAAGGTGTCAGTTCTGTGCAGAAAGAGGAGTTGGTGGATTTTTTGGCTATGAGACAGGTTGACAGACATTCTAAGTACTTGGGGATCCAAACACTTGAAGGGCATTCTACACAACATCTTTTTTAGGTATTTTGGATAGAGTTTGGAAAAAGTTACATGGAAGGAAAAAACTGCTCTCTAGGACTGGAAAAGAAGTCTTGGTGGGGTCGGCTATCCCTACTTATGTTATGGAAGTATATAGATTTTCAGTCACTGTTGTTAAATAGATTCATTATGCGATGGCTCGGTTTTGGTGGGTTAAAAAAGGTGAGCATAGATCCATGCATTGGAAGAGTTGGGATACGTTGTGCAATCCGAAGTTTTTAGGAGGATTGGGGTTTAGAGACCTTTCGGTGTTTAATGAGACTTTCCTAGGTCGTCAAGCATGGAGATTGATTCAATGTGAAAATACTCTTCTGAGTCGGGTTTTAAAAGTCAAATACTATCCACAAAGTAGCTTTCTTCAGTCCTCTTTGGGTCTTGTGGGGACTTATTCTTGGCGTAGTATATAGGGTTCAAAGGCTCTTGTCAAGGAAGGAGTGTTGTGGCGCGTGACAGATGACATGAATATAAAGATTTGGGATGACCCTTGGATTTTAAATGATGAGAGCAGGTTTATTACTAGTGAGCGAGTTGATGGTCTCAACTATGTGTGTGATTTGATTGACAACCGAATGGTGGAGTGGGATGCAAACAAATTGAGCGAGAACTTCAATGAGCAGGTTGTGCAAGCTATCATGGTTGTGCCTTTGAGCGAGCGTCTTCCGCAATACCGAGTGGCATGGGCTTTCACCAAGGACGGGTCTTATTCGGTAGAGATGGCTTACATGGTTGGTGAGTCGGGCAACTTTGTTTTGTTTCACCGGGCATGGACGAGAATTTGGAGCCTAAATGTATTGGCTAAGATGAGTCTTTTTTGTGACGAATCTGCTCCGCCTCGCTGCCAGTTCGTGCTCTACTTCAGCACCGTCACATACTTGCTGATGCAACTTACCCACTGTGTAGTGAAGCTCCTGAAACAATAAGTCACGCTCTATTGCACTTCTCGAAGGTAAAGGAGTTGTGGGAGATGGCTGGTTTGCAAGCAAAGCTGTCGGGGAATGGTGCGACTGATTGGCTGGAATTTTGGGACGAGTGGCAAGATATCGCGGATGAAAGTTTAGTGGAGTTGAGTTACCTTGCATATTATGTTTGGCAGAGACGAAACAAAGTAGTCTTCGAAGCTTGTTGTCGTCCAAACGATCAGGTTGTGGCTTTTGTTAGTGATGCAGCTCGAGCCTATGGTGAATACGCCAAGCACATTTATTGGGGGACAACCCCAGTAGCTCCGCACATGACGAAGAAATGACAGGCCCTCCTGTTGGCTGCGTGAAAGTTAATGTTGATGCATCCCTTAGTGATGATGGAAGGGTTGGCATGGGAGTGTTGGCAAGAGAGGAGCATGGTAAAGTTATTTTTGCGGCCACTTGTAGAGTTAAGGCATGGTGGACTATCGAATTAGCAGAGGAGAAAGCTCTTTGCTTCTCAATGAAGTCAATTAGCTCGTAGTCATGATTTGAGGGATGTTTTTTCGAGACTTACAAACCGTTACTAATAGATTATGTAGAGGTGCTATCTTTTGCTCTGACTTAGATGCTACGTTAGAAGATGGTATTGAGTTGAGCAAAAACTTTATTTCGTTTAAATGGTCGCATGTGCTACGGGTTGGGAATCATATTGCCCATCACCTAGCTCGACTGATCCCTTTTGGTGTTGAACAACGCTAGGAATGTCATTGTACAGCGGAGGTGTCTCCTTATGTCCTCATGGACGCTTTGTCCATTTATTAATTTAATCCATCACTATTTACCCCTCATTAAAAAAGGTAACCTTCTAGGACCGTTATTGTAAAACACCCTCAAAGCTGGGACTGTTGTGGAATAATCAAAAGTTGGGACCTTTTATGAAAGGGGGGCTATTGTTGAGACCAGAGGTGATCATTTGTGGGCTTGTGCGGGTTGTGGCCGGGCCTAACCTTTAAATTTTTCTCCAACGGGCTTAACATACCTAATCCAATCCCTTTTATGCGGGGTTACACTACTTGTCCATAATTTTTTTTCAAATAGAAAAAAGTTGATAATCATAATGCAAGATAAAGAGAAAGTTAGAAAATTTCGTAACAAAAATATTAGAGGACGACAAATTATTAACAAATAAAGTTGTAAAGGTAAGAATAAAGATAACTATATGTTACCCAAAGCTATATTGTAAAAATAAATTATACATTCCAAAAGATAAATCAACCACCAGTACAGAATCATCGATTTGCGTCGGACCAGGGACCATCGTTTGCATCGGATTATGGTCCGACGGCACAGGTCTCGATGCAAATCGAGAGACATGATCTGCGTCGGATGAGAAAACGACGCAAATGAAGAGTTATTTGCGTCGAACTTAAGCGATGTCCGACGCACATGACCCGTGAACCCATCCATTTTTAAGTGATTTGCGTCGCATGAATCACTATGTGTTAGAAAAAAAATGAATTTGCGTCGCATCCTTCACTATGTACGACACAAATCATGCCTTTTTTATTAAAAAAAAAAAAAAATTGCATCCTTCAAACATCAGGATCTCAAACATAATGAAAAACTTAAATTTACAGTATTGCAAAAATGAATCTACGTTGTGTCCAAACAAAAGTTGTATTGCAAAAAAATCCATATCATCCGTTTACACAAAAAAAAAAACTAAAAAAAATAGATGAATTACAGAAAATTAAAACGAGAAAATTACAGAAAATCAAAAAAGAAAATTACAGACAATACAGAAATTGCTGAAATAAAAAAACTGATGTCTTCTTCCTGTTTAGCTATCAATTGCTGCTCGTGACTCATACTCGAGCACAATACGAAAATTGCTGAAAAGAGAAAAGATAAAAAAATCAAAATCCTAATTCTAGATGAGCACTAAGCTGAATTCATCGACTATGATAACGGCGAAACGAAATTAGTAGAACACTTATTATTTTTACGAAAATCGAGAAAACTTGAAACCAGAACCCTAACCATTCGTATTTTTCTTCGCCATTGATGTCAGCGCGTTTCTCGTTGAATGAAGATGGAGTGTGTTGCTCCACTGTGGTGGTGAGGATGAAAGAGATGACAGATCGAGAAAGGTCGAACGATCGAGAGGGTCCGGAAAATTGCTCGTGAATTTTCGAGTTGCCTGATATGGGGAGATGAGAGGGTCGAAGGAACGAACAGATCGGAGACAGGGAATTTCCAGATTGATGAATTTCGACGAGTGAAGGACAGAGAGAGGGAGGAAGAAGCGGCGTTCAGAGAGGGAGTTTTACGTTAAGAGGGAGATGGGGAGTTGGAGTTTTAGGTTAAGAGGGAGAGGATGAGATGGATATTTGTTAGGGCTCGAAAATAAGGACGGCCCAACTGATGTGCGTTGCATGGGCTTCGGGTTCGACGCAAATCAATAATTTGCAACGCACGTTAACGACGTGCGATGCAGATAGGCCTCGATAGTTTCAAAATTTGTCAACGATGTGCGTCGGATGGGCCTCAAGATCCGATGCACATGAGCGATATGCGTTACACTTCATATGGATCCGACGCATATGGCTCGTATCTGGTGCTTGCGAGCAGTTATTTTGCGTCGCACTCTAGCTCCCATGCAACGCAAATTATGTTTTTGCGTCGTTTTCGTTGTAGTGCAACGCACTTGGGGGACGCAAATCGTCCTTTTTCAACTAGTGAACCTTAAATTAGTACTCCCTCTGTTTCAAAATATAAGTCATTTACGCTTTACGAAAATTTGGTTTGACCACAAATATCTCTCAAATACGATAAGTAAAAATTATAAAAATTATACCGTTGGATTCGTCTTGACAAATACTATAATAAATATTATTTTTAAAAATTTTATATCAACGTAAATTGAGAGTAATTAACGGTCAAAGTTCGACCTCGAGCATCGTGCGTGCCTTATATTGTGAAACAGAGGGAGTAAGATTTTAGATCTGAATTTCATATTAAATAGATATTATGATAAACGAGCCGGACGGGCTTTTCCGTGGTATATTTGAGGTTGTCCATATCCATCCATCAATATTAGCGGGTTGGACTTGGCCCGCCCAGTTAAATATTTTTTTCAAATTTTGTTACCCAAACCTGCAAATTGACCATGAAATTGGGTCATCCATGAAGGTAGAAAAAACATGGCCTTCCATTCATGACTTTTGCTGCTTTAGGTTGGGTCATAGAATGAATCAATTCATGTTTGGGCATCATATGACACAAAACATGAATCAAGTCATGTAAAAGGAGGAGGAAAGGGCGCACAAAAAATTGAAGATATTTGGGAGTGCAAAATTGATGGTGTGACTTTAGAAATTTAGAAAATGAAAAGCCAATCAAAAGCTGACACGCAGGCTAAAACTGAAAAAAAATTCTGACGCGTCAGTGCCGGGCAGCGCGCCCAGCGAACCACAGTTATTTTTAACCTTCAGATTTTGTACTTCCAACAGTTATTTTTAACCTTCAGATTTTGTAAGTTGAATAACTTTAAAAATGCAACTAAAAAAAAAATTCACCAAAGGTCATATTTTTTTTGAGATCTATAAATAGACATCCATTTTGTTATATTTTGAAGCACTTCCAAAATTAATTATTTTCTCTCTTTTAAATACGTAAAATAATTATTTTGAGATCTATTAAATGCGTAAAATTAATTAATGATTGCGCTAGTGAATAACCCCAATTAAAAAATTTTTTAATCCAAATTAATTACTAAATGTATTTGATTAGGATCATAAATATCCAAAATAATGTTATTTATAATATTATAAATATCAAAAGTTAAAAATAATGTATTGATGTAGGAGAGAGAAAATAATGTGGGGTATAGTCAAAAGTAGGATAGAGAATGATGATGTTCTTTTTTTGTTTGTAAGATGAGAGAGAGTGATGACATGTTTTTTGGGGGCATGAATGGAGATGCTCTTAGCAGTCCGTCCCATTCCTGAACCACTCTAGTCGTAGACCACCTGTAATATCCTAAAATCTTAAGCGTGTTTAAGTGAATAATTAACTATAATAATGTAGTTAAAACATATTTTATTTTATTCGTTTCGCTAATTAAGCAACGTATAATAAAACGAATATAGAATTACAAAATAAAATTTACCAACTTTAATTGTGTTCATAACTAAGTGACAATAATTTATATTTTATGATCTCATGAGTTAAACAAAAAGCTTAGTTTTTGTTGTTAATCCACTAAGGCACAAAATTATCCAAGTTTCACCAAAATTTTACTAAGCCACGTTTAGAGTGAAAGTGTCGGAATAATTTCTGATTTTTGGTTTGCAAAATAAAAAGGAAAAAGAGAAAAGTTCCATGTTCAATACTCCATTAACGTTGTCTTCTTCTTCACCCTTCCATGGCCATTTGGCACACATGCCATCACCCTCCATCCTTCTTCCTCTGCAAAAAATTGGTCACCAATCCCTCTCCTTAGCTTCTTCAAGTTATAATTTCAGAGCATTTATTTCAATTATCTCCCTCCCATCCACTGATTTTGTGTTCCCAATTTCACTATAAATAGCCATGGAAATCCATCACCAAGAACACCATCAACAATAATTTCATCCTCTTCTCTTACCTCACCACCACCTACAAAATAATCAGAATTTTCCGTCAATAACTCGCCGGAAAACGCGACCCAAAGAAACTCAAAAATAAAACCCCAATTTTCTCTCTCTCTCCTCTGTTTCGGGTTTTAAACACCACCACCACCAGTTGCCACCGGCCGCACGCCGCATTCACTCGCACCCCAGCCCCTGACTCGGGTCGCCGCTCGCCGGAGCTTCATCGGCCACCAACAGCCTCATACCCTCTCTCCTTTTGTCGCACTCTCTCTCGCTCTTCTCCTTCGTGTGTTGCTGTACCGCGCAAGCACCGTCGAACTCCGTCCGCCACCGTTGCTGCACGCCGCCGACGTTTCTCTCCGTCGCCGCTGCTTGCCGCCGTCCACCGGAGCCAGACCCCTCCGCCTCGATCTCCGTCGTCCCTGCTCTAAGAAGAAAAGGTAACGACATTCCCTCTTTTTTATCAAAACAAATTCTGATTTCTCTATTTACTAATTCTAGCCCAAGTTTATAACCTTTACTAATCTGTTTGGGCATAGGACCTTGGACTCAGAACTAAGCTTAAGTTTTAATCTGAATTTTATTATGACTGAGCTAAAAAGATGTTTGGACTTGCTATGTTTATATTGTGGAGTGATTTAGTTAGTTAAAGTAGACCACTTAATTTGATTTCCTAAAAACTTTGATTGGGTTATATTTCATAATTTCTAACCTAGTTGAGCTAATTAAAAATCCATTAAGCTTGTAATTTGAGTTTAAGTTATTATCACTTCACTAATACTTAAGTTCACTTATAATAACAACATAGCTTAACTTAATAGTTTTAAGTGACTAAATAATGTTATAATAATATTAATGGCTCTATTATAGCTTTAAACTTAAGTAATTTAATAATGGACGACTAATTGGTGTTTAACTATGAACTCGAATAATAATATTATTTTCGAATGATATTATAATATGTAATAATATAACTTTAAGTATGATGTTTCGATAATTCTAAAAGTAGAACTAAATGAGTATTCCACTTATTAGTCGATTAAAGAGTCACATTAAGAAGTTACTAACGATTAAGAAATAATGACCTTTAGTTAGACCTTGACGACATTATAATCAACGCTATGACCTTAATAAGCACTAACTAATATTTAGGCTTAGAAGCTAAATAACGAAATGTTCATTAATAAAATTATTCTTGAATAGATTAAAGAGTATAGATGATATTATAAGCCTCCCCCGGCTATCAAGGTTGTTAAGCAGGAATTCAGGTAACGTCTACTGCTAACCCCCGCATTCCTCTTCGAAATATGTTTTATGATCATGATTAATATTATGTTTTATATATGGATTGCGGGAAATGAAATGTTTTATGATGGTTATGATGAAATGATGCTATGAAATGATCATGATGATGATGATGATGTTATGAATGAAACGAAAAGAATATAATTATTCACGATGATTATGGTATGCTTAAAAGAAATGAATATGATAAATTCAAGTGAAAGACGGTTCTTGGCAAGTATCCCGTTATCCTGGGTCGTGCACGTACCTCCCGGCCGGTTAACCACCTCCCATTTAGTGAAGGCTATTGTCCTTGGGTGGCACCGTGCATTCTATAATCTGGGCATTAACGCCACGTCCCGTTTAGTAAGGGCTTTTGTCCTCGGGTGGCTGCCTCCCGTTTACGATGTTACTGTGTTCTGGGGAGACGTACGAGTCAAGTTATTAAATAATATGAATTATGATGAGGAAACAATTAAAGAAGATAGTGTAACATGATATGATATGTTTGTGAAATAGTTTTACTTATTCTCTCCTTTTTAATAAAAAGATGTGAAATGAATTTACGATGTTAAAGTCGTATGTTACTGAGCCTCGGCTCACGACGTTTTGTTTTATGTTTTAGGTACTGATGGCGATAACGGGATGGCGTGACAGTGAGGATTATTATAATATCTAGACTTATCTAGACTTTCATGGTTTTAATTTAAGTTAATGTCAAACTCTGATTAGTAACTATGTTTCAATTAATCAAGACTAATGTTGGATCCATATTATATTTCACTTTATAATATGTTTTAAGTTTATGAATTTATATTGCCTGGTTTTTACCTTATGGAAAGTACGACGGTAACGCGCCGACTATCTAGTTCCGCTACTAATAATCGATTAATTAACTTAACAACGGTGATTAGAGGTCGGGGCGTTACACCACCCTCGTCAATTTTTCTTTTATTTATTTAGGAAAAATTGATTTAAACAGTCCCAATTATGGGCGTCCTGACAAAAACAGTCCCAAATATCGTTTTTTATTGTTCAGTCTCAACTTTAACCCCCACCTTTACACTAGTGGTCCAAGTGGACTAGTAACTTGCTAAACCGGTAAAAAACGGATTAACCTTTATTTTATTTTTCTTTCACCATTTCTGACCCCTCTTTCAGTCTTTCTCTTTCCTCTCTACTTCCTCCCCTTCCCTTGCCACCCCACCACCGTACAACCATCAATGCCACCACCCTTAGCCCTCCTCCCCGCACATCCTTCTCCCAGCCCCCATCCCGCAATCCTAGAATGCCCCTACTATGTACGCCCACCCTCTAACCCCCAACCCCAATCCTCTTCATCCTTCCTATTTCTCTCTCGCCTTCATCGTTGAGGGTTTTCGAGAGGTGGCTTCAAAGGTGGCAGAGGTATTTTGGGGGAAGGGGAGGTGTTCTGTGGGTGGGGGAGATGTTTTAGGGGTGATTTCGAGGGTGGGGGAGGTGTTTCGAGAGGTGGGGGAGTATTTCGAAGTGATTGTGGGGGTGGTGGCAGCGGGACAAGGAAGTGAGTTTTACGGCGGAGGAGGGGTGGCTGGAGCAGGGGAGGGGTTTGGGGACAGAATGGGTGGTTGGGGAAGGGGAGATGAAGGAATGAGGGGTGGCAGGGGAGGGGTGGCTGGAGCAGGGGTGGCAGGGGAGGGGTGGCTGGAGCAGGGGTTTCAGGTGCAGGGAGTTTTACATGCGGGAGGAGGGTTGGCTGGGACAGGGGATGGATGGCGAGGGAAGGATTGGCTGGTGAAGGGGGTGGGTAGCGGGGGCAGGAGGAGGGTTGGCGGGTGAGGGGTTAGGGGAGGTGGAGGATGGGATAGTGGGGAAGGGGGGTGGGTAGCGGGGGCATGAGGAGGGTTGGCGGGTGAGGGGTTCGGGGAGGTGGGGGATGGGGATGTGGGTAGTGGGGTAGTAGGTGAGAGGGGTGGGTGGCAGTTGAGAAGAGGAGGGAGCAGTGAAGGAAGGATGGTGGGAGGAAGAAGATAGCAAAAAAAAAAAAGACAAATTAACTGTTACAACAGGTTTTTTTTACCTGCTGGAACTACTATTGTAAAATATCTTTTAAAGTTGGGACTGAACAATAAAAAATGATAATTAGGACTGTTTTTGTTAGTGTTGAGAGTTGAGACTGATTAAATCAAAATTTCCATTTATCGATTACGAGTACGAAAATGCTTCTCTCTCCCCTTCCGCCCAAAACGTAGCTCGAACAAACGCCCACCCAAGGAAACCGACGCTCTTAGCTTCATGAATGACATGAGCATCGCATCTCTGATTTTCTCTCCCTCCCAAAGTTTTACCCTAATTTCGCAAATCCTCTTGATCATTCTTCGCCTCGAAATCTGAATTAATCCATCGCAAATCTAATTGGCTAACCCCCTAATAGATTTCCATTTTTGTTTGTTTTTCTTCTTCTCTATCAATTTTCTTTCCTCTGATGCTCTGAATAACTAGCTACCTAATTCGCCATGAAAACTACTTCGCGCTCATCCAAACACAAGAAGACGAAACACTCTCAGGTTCTCAATTTTATTGATTATTTTTTGTAATTTTTCAGGTTTTTCGATTATTGATTTGTGTATTGTTGATATCAAACTTTCCTAACTTCTGTTTATAATATGATTCATTCATATTCGATTAACTATAATATTTTGAATATACACAGTCTTATCATATGAATTTGTAGTAGTGTTGAATATACTTGAATATACAGTCGATTATTTGAGATATGTTTTGTACCGCTGTTTTTTTTAATGATTGTTCAATTGTTTTATTATCTGTGTCAAATTATGATGTTTGTATACGTATATGTCACTATTGGAATCTGAGCAGAAACGTAGCAAGAAGAGAACTAAAAGCAGTAGGGTGAAAACGAAGAAATCGAAACTACAGGATCATTCGATTTCGTGTTCAGATGAAGATCTGGCATCGACTTCATCAGTATCGTGTTCTAGTCCACGGGACGATCGAAGAGTAAAAAGAGAGGTAGGTCTAAGGACAGAAGGAATAGGAAAGATAAGAAGAGGATCAAGAGAAGCAGTTTGATGAGTGGGAGCAGTGAGGATGACTCTCCTCGTGTTAAGAAGTCGAAGAAATCGAAGAAGAGTAGAGGAGGTTCTGACTCTAGGAAGAAGCGGCATGTTAAGAGGCGAAAGAGAGATCGTAGTGTTAGTCCTTCTAGTAGTCGGTCTAGGAGCTGCGATGATAATGAGGGAGAAGTTGAGAGGAAAAAAGAGAAGGTAGAATCAAAGGAACGGAAGGGGAGAGAGAAGAGTAAGGAAAGAGGTGCAAGTAAGAGGAGTAGGCATAGGTCAAGAAGTGGCTCTCTGTGTAGCTTGCATAGTGAAAGTAGTACTTATTGTAGTGAGGAGAGAGTGTTGGAGAAGAATGTTCCTATGAGATTGAAATCTGTTATAGTTGTTAAGGAAAGTGAGGTTTTCGAAGAAGAAGATTCCAATAGGGATGACAGACATGAAGATGAAATAGTTTGTGAATTTGATGACTATCCTAGCAAGAGCAATGATAGCAATGATGTTGTTAGCGGTAGAGAAGCAATATCAAATTCGCATGATGTTAGTTCGGAAAGAATGTCCATGGATGAACCAATTAGGGATTGTATTGCTTATGATGCCAAGAGTTTAAAAGTCCCAATAATCCAAAGAGAGGTTGTTGAGGGAAGTTCAACTTATGTCAGGTCCAGGGTCGATGATCCCCTCATTGAAAATAAGACTGCCACTGCTAGTTCAAGTCATTATGATCTTGAAGCAATCTTAAGGCAAAAAGCCTTGGAAAATCTACTGAAGCGCCAAGGTGAATTATGTGTAAAGATGCCTAGCGATAGGATTAGTGACCATGATATTGAAGTGAAAAAGTCTTATAATGTAAAGGCTCGACCTGTTAAGCAGCATATTTCTCATGACAAGGGAAACATAAAATCTACCCCAAAAGGAGTAAATGTTATAGATGATGTTAGATATACTGGTCCTTCAGTAAACACTGGTCTTTCCATTGATAATGATTCTCGCCTACCTAGCGTGAAGGTGGAAACTTCCCATCCAGAAGACAAGGGTAAGCCCCCTTGTGATTTTGTTGATAGCAGACCTAATGTTAGCTTATCCACGCCAAGGAAAGAACTTCTAGGAGCAAAGAACACCTGGAAGCGACAGTTGATTGCACCAGAATCTTCTCTGAAAAATCTGTCAGCTCCTAGAGAAATGACAGTGAAGGATTCTAAAAAGCGGTTGATCTCACAAGAATATTCTGAGCCTAAATTTTCAGCACCTCAAAAAACTATTAGTAAGGACTCCAGTAGGGAGTCTACATTTCCACGACTTGATTCCAAAGGTGGCACTGAAAAAGTTGATGATGTTGTTGTTTCTGAGGCTTCTGCCTCTGTTGAACAAAATACTAATGAGCAGACCGATAAAGGTGAGGAGGAGGCGCAGTTTCAGCAGAAAACAATGTCTGTCAAGCGGGGTGGCGAAATGGTGCAGGTAGTTTTTTTTTTTGGTTTATAGATAGCATTGCTTTCTGACATGATACATAAGAGTACTGCACATGAAATTCTTGATTAAATTTCACTTGTTTTTGTAGGTAAGTTACAAGGTTTATATCCCGAAGAAAGCCCCTGCTTTAGCCAGAAGGCAACTGAAACGGTGATTCAGAGTGCATGGATTATTTTTATGCTGCTGACTGCTCTCAAAGAACTGTAAGTATACTTGAAGGAGATAGAGCTTTGACTTCTGTATCTAGTCGAGTTTTGGTTCCTGTGGTTGATATGGAAATGAGCAGGCAAATCATGAGCAAAATCTGATGAGACACAGTGGCAGGTTGAGTCTTTTAATAGTCTATTTTTAATTGTTGTGTTTTTCCTGCTGCTTTCCCTTTTCTTGCTGAATGATGATCTTCAAATAGCTGTCTTACTAACATCCTGTTCATTGATCTTAAATTGCTGAAATTACATGTTCTCTTGTTGGACCTGATGCTGTACTACTATGGCTTTTGTATCTTTATATATAGAAGTTTGTAAAGCTCTGAAGTGTATACATTCACTTTGAATTTAGAAGAACGCTTTTTCATTCTGTAACCGATAGTGGGAATGCGTTTGTTTATTTAAAGACTAGCTCCTTTTTCCGTTTTTAAGGGGTTTTAATTTTTGGTAGTAGTCTTGGATGCCACCCCATGTGGGTAAATTGTGCAATGTATATTTGCCATTATGGTACTTTTGTTCTTGCAAATGGTGTAAAATGCTTGCCTTCTTTTTAGTAAGATCGCATGGCTTTGTATCTTTACCACAATCAAACTGAAGTAGTATTGCATTGAATATTGTTTGGATGTTACTTGTTAGCAGTCCACATTTCCAATTTATGCTCATGGCTGTACAGTTACATACTATCCCTTCGTGTTGTCTTTCTGAAAGTGAAACACACATCGTCAGCCCTATGTCAGGGCAGGGCAGGGGAGCGGAAAAGAAGGAGAGAACTTGATCCTGGGACAAACGCCTGGAAATCAGGGGACGGGCCACTGTACCAAACTCACTCTTCACATATTAGTCTTCCCTCCAAATATAATAAAGAACTTTATATGGTTTCATATGTGAAGAAGTGACTCAAGTTGTGTCTCCAGCAGGCACTGTGGCAGTCTGGAACTCGATATACATGCGAGATTTAATTGATTTATGCTATTAACTAGTTGATGACTGATTATTGAGGAAATGGAGAAATTTTAAGTTTGTCTGTAAACAGCCATAGGACCTAACTCTCTGATTTCATGACCACATGTTTGGTAAGTGATACTAATTGGCGGTGATGGCTATGAATCATATGTAATATTGCAAGGGAAATCCCCTGCTCATGGACATGGTAAAGAACTCTCATCATGAAACGTGATTTTCTTTACCAAATTTCATTTAACTCAATACCACATCTCAAGTGGTAATGGATGGTACCGCAAATCATGAAGAAAAAAAAAACCTAGTCGGGGATGGAGTCTCGTTGGAAATTGGCATGAGTTCTCTCTTGAATTGAATTCGTTACCAATATTGTCAGTTACCAAACAGACGTTAGTAATTAGAACAGTTTGGCAAGATCCTGCCTCTGTCTAGGAAGGAGTAGTTAGTTGGTGTCAAATAATGGCTGCTATTCCTTTCTATGGCTGTAAACAAGATAGCCTTTGGAGCCTTTGGTGGGACATGTTATCTGTGACTTGTGAGTGTGATCTGCAAGTGGATTACGTTCAAGTTCAAGAAATTACTGCAATCCGTGCAACAATGAATGTGTTTGAGTAGTCACCATGTCTTATTATAGGCCAAATTATCTTGATTTGTCTACTACATATTATACTATCATCTGATATTATACTCGCATTATAAAGTACATCTAGAGTATCTGAAGGAAGGTACACAACTATTATTTGAATAGAGCGTGCTGAACAGCTCAAGTCTCAACCAACAAATGCGTTTATGCGAGTTGTGTGCTCTGGTGTACAACCATCCGGCCTCCGGTATTACACCATTGGTGCATTGTAGATGTAGTCACTAGTTATGTCATCTTGGACCCTCGACTCTTGTCACCCATTTGCTAAATGCTAAACGTACCAATATTTTTTAGTCCCAAGTTATTCAAGTGAATAGAAATGTGTGGCTTACTTATTCTCAGAGTGGGTTTTTGAAAAGCTGCAAACTCAGTAAGCCTTGAACAGGGAACCCTAAGCGACGCAACTATTGAAGATTTGCACTGAAGTAGATAATTTTCTTCTTAGTCAATCCGCTGAAGGAAAAGAGAATGAACCATCTCGAAGCCAATCAATAATCTACTAATTTTTTTTCCATCATTACTAGTACTTAATCTATGATTACCTCCTTTTTGTATATGCAAATCTTTACATACTTCATGTCCAAGTGTGTACAAAAATAGATGCAGTTTAGACGAACTTTTATTTATTTTGAGGAAAGCACTTGGATGGTTTTTAAGACATTGCGAAATACTATACGCCTCTTCACAGAAATCCATGCATTGTCATGTGAAGTTGTGTATATGACGTATGTGGTGCACGGATTAGGAATGACAACGGGTCGGACTAGGATCGGATTATGCATAATCCGACTCTGACCCTATAAAAAGTCGGCTTTTAAATATGGGTCCGAATCCGACTCTGAAAATCCGATTCCGATCCGACTTAAAACTCTAACATCCGTGTTGTATTCAACCCGACTTAAAATCCGAACATCCGACTCCAACCCCGTTTTGACTTATTTTTCCGCCTTTTTTGTAATAGAAAAATCTTCTATAATACAATAATCTAGTCATTGCAATTTTTTAGTAATCATATGGAAATCTTATATAGCACATATAATCTAAATATTACTATTATTTTTAATAATCATTTCTTCAATTGGAAAATTTTATATAATTCAATTTCCTGAAAGTCGAAGTCAGATTATAGATACATAATACATTAATATAAATAAGAAAAAAAAAAGATTAATTGACTTAAAGTCGGGATTGGAGATGTCGGATTTTTTTATGAGATCCGATTCCGACCCTCCTCCGACTTAGAGTCGAACTTTCTAAACAAAGTCGGATTATTTTTTATCGGAGTTAGTTCAGATTTAGTCATTCGAATTTCAGCAGATTATAGTCGGATCCGAATTGAATTGCCATCCCTAGCACATACCATCCACATCCAAATCCAAATCCAAATCCAAATCCAAATCCAAATCCAAATACATATGTGCGATGCTTCTATCCTCTCACCAACGATAATATATCAACGTTGTGGGTCATACCAGTAGTGACTTAAGGCCCGGCAAGAAAATCAATCTTTCCATCCCAGCTATTAGTATTTACTCCCAAGTCCCGTCTAATTGAATGCCATGTGAAATCTTTTAAAATGCCAATGTCAAGTACTACGAACTCTAGTGAAAAGCTGCTAGACGAACTACAAATGCCGAGAATTTACTCTTTTTTTTCTTATTAGTTCCACTGCGAATCTGTGATTCTACACAATTGACTAGAGGAAGTCAGGAAGAGCTTAGAGCATCCTTAATGGGCTAAAGAAAGATTGTTGATCAAATTTTGAGATGTGGATCCTTAATAACTCCAAAATTTAAGATTGTATGATAAAAGGTGGTGGTGGAAATCACGAACAACCGTGATTATGAAGCCCACTGCAAACGGCGTGTGAATGTAATTTTTTGGCTACATGCTAGCCAAAGCGACGCGTGCATGATCAATTAGAGGCAGAGTACAGTGGCTACAACTCTATCTGGTACTTGTTTCATAATACTCGTTACACTTTTCATTGTGGGAAGTTTCACATTACTTGTTATAATTATTTTTAACAATAAACTCTCTCTATCTCACTCCTTTTACATGGGTCTCTTTTATTTTTACTCTCTACTTTTCTCTTTTCCAAAAATTACTCAAGAGTTCGTGAATTAAAAAGTGTAGCGAGTAATATGAAATGGAGAGAGGAGTTAAGATTTAGTTTTAAAGTCTGCCTTATTCTTGAGATAGGATAACGATGAGACTCGCTTATACCTTTTAAAAGAAACTCATTATAAAATCAACTCTTTTCTTTTTGTTATATTTTGTTTTGGGATAAAGACAGTTTATCAACAATTTCTAGAGATGATTTGACAGAATTAGGACTCGACATTCATTAATGTCGATATACTACAAGTTTCATCATCAAAAATTTCATTGCATTGCAGGAGTATAAAATCATAATCATTAATCAGATGTGCGATAAAAAATGATTTGGCTACTAAAAATGTGATAGAAAGGGTTTTGAAAGATTTAAGAATTAGTCATGATGGGAATTAATGAGACAAATAAAAAACATTTCTCTTAGAAAACATCTTATATTATAATATTTACTTTCTCCGTTTTATTTTAATCTACACACTTATACTTTTCACACGTGCCAATGCAAAACTTTGACAACATATATATTTTTAGTTTTGTATTTGTAAAAATTATAAAAAGTACATATTAATAAGATGCATGTTATGATTAATCTAACAAGATCCCACATAACTATATTTTCATTAGCGTATAAATCACAAATGATGGTCAAAGTGAAATTTGTGAATAGTGTAAATTATCAAAGTGTAACGATTAAAATAATGAAACGGAGGGAGTACATCTTTAAGTTTTCACATTACACTTCTTCCGTTTCTCAATGACATTTACATACAAGGAAAAAATTTATCCAGTGATTGTTTTAGATTTGTCTCGACATACACTTTCATAATATTTGCGTTTTATAATTTTTACTTATAAGTAATTATAAGTATTAATCGTCAAAATTGTGCGTAGGGAAGCATGAATACTCTTACAATATGCTTTTGTTGCAATTAACATGGAACACATATATGTCTATGTAACTATGTTTGTAATTTCACCAACATAATGCTCTTGAAAAATGGGAAGTATTTATGTACT